>NW_008824791.1:4844275-4844807 GCF_000699105.1 Pygoscelis adeliae
CTTAAAAAGTTTATTTTTGTTAGATGCTGAGCACTGCCTGGATGCTCGTTGTCCTTAAAAGGGTCCATTGCTAGCAGGAACAGGGCATTTGTGGTAAATGAAATAGGATGAGCTGGCACACATGAATGCTCTGGTTTCAATTTTCTGCAGAACTTGAATCCATCAGGGAGCAATCAAAATTCTCCACAATGAGAACCAGCAACTTTCTGCTGTGTACAGAGAAAAGGCAAAGGGTGGACTCTCTCACTGGGGCTGCCTTTACAGTCAGTGGAAGAAAATACAGAATTCTAGGTAGACATTGTGCAAGTTATTTCTTTTCCTCTAACATCCTCTTTCATTCCCTTAACTAGGCCAGCTGGACCTTTATCTCATCTTAAGCATAGCAGGAGGCGCAATCTTCTTTGTCATCTTCGTGATTTTGCTTATTTATTGTATCAGGAAGAAGAAAGCAGAAAGGCTCGAAGATGACTGTAAGTGTTTAAGGGGCTTTATGTTGCTATCCAGCCACCTAAAATCATAGAGCTTCCTGCTG
>NW_008824791.1:4844853-4858401 GCF_000699105.1 Pygoscelis adeliae
AAGAACCCGTTTTTGGCATACGGTGAATCACAGCAGATCGGCTGGCATTGCCAGTCTTTGTTTCTGATATATGCTTTAAACAAAAGACGACTTGTTCTCAAGCCCTTTTGTTTATTCGTGGGGGAAGAATTGCTCGTCTAAAGCTCGGCCAAGGCCACCAGTCATGAGCATCTGTGGGGCTAAAATATACAATTAGATATCCTGTCAGCAGGTTATTTTCATTAAATTTATATGGTGTAAAATTAGGATCCTTGAAATCATTAGTTACATTTGGAAACATTGTAGATAGTGAGAAGGGGCAAGAAGGACTCAGCTTTTCTGTGAGTTTCCTCAGGCATCTTACAGAACTTGTCCTCTCTACAAAACAATGTCCTTGGTGGCCTGTCAACACTGGAGGTCCAACTTGGGGCACTTTAAAGAGTTGAGGTTTTCAGAGTGGGCAGAGGTTTCATCTGTTGTCCAAAATTCATGCCTCTTTAAGACCATAGGTAATACTCTGCCGGAGTCTTCTCTGAGAGTGGGCTCTCAGTCTTGACAGAGAGGTTGCCTTGAATTACAACCCAGGCGTTGCTGCTAGTTTGGGTGGACAGAGGATACTGAGCTGCCACTGAAGAAGGGTTGTCTGGTCCACCTGGAAGAGGAGGCTAAAACAGGAGGAAGGTCGCCCTGGCAGGGAGGTCATCCTGCAGCCAGGGAAGCACCTCGGCCTTAAAGGCTTGTTTCCAAGTCCTGCCCCCACACACTGTGTCAGGCTTCCTGTGTGGTCTCAAATAACAGCTAGTCTCTGTGTGAGTCAGTTCTCGAGTTACAAAATGGGAGTAAAAGCTCCTTTGTACACCACAACAGTCTTTGTCAAGATAAAGAGGGCAATGCCTGAAGGAAACCTCAGCTGATACCTCGAAGGTGTCAGTGGTCAGGCTGACAAGGTGAGCGTGACCGGTCCCATGGCTGAGGGGAGTGCAACCTTACTGCACTTGCGCATGGGTAACTTGCCATGGCCCTCCTGCTGCCCCGAAGTTACGATCATGAAGAATAAGCAAGCACTTTCCCTGTTCTCTGGGAGAGCTCACCAGAGCGCAGTCACGGGATGTCATCTCAGAAGGCTTGCCATAGCTCCTGAGCACAACGCTGGTGTGAGCATAGCCATCTGAGTGTTATTTTACATTATGGCTGTTCTTGTTTGAGTGGGATACTTTACTCCCTCAACTGTGCAGTGATAGCATATCCTCAATTCTTGGCTCTGGATTCAGCAAGAATTCAGAAAAAGAGAAGTCTGGGAAAATGAGAACTAATATAAGAAGGTGACTAGCCTCTTTGAAATGTTTGGTGTGTGCTTACGGCCATTTCAGTGTCCCAAGAGATAAATCCCTCAATCCCTAAGCTAAGCTGATCGACATTTCAGAAATGATGAGTCAGTGATCAAAAGTCAGCTGGCATGAATGTATTACTTCTATGTGTGGAAAAATTAATGCTGGCAAAATGGACCTTTGGCTTCCAGGTGCCTGGACATCCCAGCACGCATAGTGGCAGGACAGAGTGCATTCATGTTGCTTCCTGGGGTTACACCTCACTTTCCCTTCAGTGGCCCGTTTCCAAAAGAGGACAGAGCAGCTCAGACTGGGGGTATCCATTGGTGACCACTGGGGCCTCCCTGGCAAAGTCGGTTCCCCCAACACAGAGAGGGCAGAGCTGCCCCAAACACTCCCAGGTACCTTGACCTCAGCCAGGCAGCCAAAAAGCTTTCGGGTTTGCCCGAGGTGCGCAGGTGGAGGTGATTTTGGTTGTTCCACTGGAGTAGCAGGAACACCTGAGAGTGACAGTGGCCTTCCAGATAAGACCAATATTTGGCTTTTTCTTGTTTGGGCCAAGCACTTTTCCCTGGCTGTTCAACTTCTGCTTAGACCTGAGTACATGCCTGATTGCTGGGTCCTTCTGTCATTGCAGGCGAGGAGCAAACGATGCAGGCTCGCAAGGCGGACAGTGAAATGGTGGTGCGGGAGCTCCCTCAGCCGCCATGCAACCCTACCCCGAAGCAGCTGCGCGTGCAGCAGCGGCCGCTGCCACAGCCCCAGGTGCAGCAGCAAGCACTGCCCCCACGGCCCAGGCCCCGCACTCAGCAGCGGACTCCAAACCACCCGAGAGAAAGACCTTGAACATCTGCCCTGGGAGGGGCGATGGTGTCTCTGCTCCACCATTCACTGGGAAAAGAAAGTTTCCGATAATCAGGAACCCCTCCCGCCCAGCCTTGCGTAACGCTCAGCTATGAAATGGCAGCTTTCGTTGCAGAAAATTAGAGAGATCATCAAATGGAGATGAAGAGACCCAGTGGAGGAGATTCAAGGTGATGGGCATTCATCCCTGTGGCCATTTTTCTTCAAGTGTCTCCATGTTAGGGTATGCAGCATTGAGCACTGAAACCTGTGTCTTTCTGTGGTTCACTTGTTTTTACCGCACCTTGTTGTCTTCGTGCTTTGTGGATGGATTATATCAAGAAGAAGCTAAAGCTCTAGTGAGACAACATGGGTCTAAGGATCTTACAGGGTTTTGTCACGTATCTTTCCTTCCTCCTGCCACACATTAGGACAGCCCTCTGGCTTCAGCATCAAATGCATGACCCCCTGGATCAAAAAATAGTTGTATGTAATTAAATGCTTGTCTGAAGTTGAAATAATTGGTGTCATCTAATGCAGAGAAGAAAATACTGAAAGGATATGTGAGAGCCTTGAAGCACGTGTGTGGGGAAAATGCAAGTGGGAAAGGAGTAAACTTTTAACTTTCTCTTCCGTGTTTAGAACAAGAAGCCATGGGCTTAAATTGCAGCAAAGGAGAGTTAGGGTTTTTTTGCAAGCGAAGCACTGAAATAACATTCTGGGAGAGGATCTCCAGCACTGGGGGTTTCAAAGGGCGGATGAGGCAACCATCTGTGAGGCATCCTTGTCCTGCTGAGGGTCAGGAGAACGTGCTACGTGGCCTCTCCAAGGACTGTTTCAGCTCAGTTTTCTGTGACTCCTTGCTGGCAAATAAAATGAAACTCTATTCTCATCATAGGTCTGTTTGGCTATCCAGACAATTTTTTTGTCATAGAAGAGTTCTGGTATCCATCGGCTTATGAAACAAGTGTTACAAACTGCCAAGCAGTCTGATTACTGGTGGCGTGGTCTGAATTGTCATGGCTTTTCATCGTAGGGCCTCCTGCTGATGGTGAGGGACCATGTCCCTTGATTTTGCTGGTAAGCACCTCATGTATAACCAGGCGATGACAGAGAACTGCTGAGATGTCCCTCCCAAAGGGAGAGGTTGGACTGCAATAACGGTGCCTGCATCACCCTCCATGTGCTGGACAAACACTGCTCACTCCCCTGGTCCTTGGAGATGTTCATAACTGCCTCTATGGGACAGCTGAGGAGCTGAAAGAGGATAGACCTTTTTAGGGCAATATCTGAATGTGTACACTGGCCCATCTGGTGTAAGAGGCAGTGCAGGTGGAGGAGGTGAGAACTGCGAGAGCCACAGAGCATGAGACATCCAACTAGCATGTTATTGCGTTAGGCAAAACATGTCGTACCTCTTTCAGGCTTGACTATCCTACACATGCCAGGCGAGTTAAAATGTCCATCCTTCGTTTCTCCTCAGAAATGTGACTATTTTTATCTTCTGGTACAAGGGCAGGGAAGTAACTTGTCAAGGAGAAGGAAGTCTCTGCCTCCTCCCGAGCTCAGTCACTTTGCTTGAACTCCGACGGCAGACACAGCTCTGGGAGTGTCACTTGCGGTCGCCTTAGCTCTCTGCAGCTTCTTTTAGGGCTTTCACTATTTAAAGTTGCATTTGGTAAACATTTCATGGTTTATTTTGTAACATATGCTATATCCCTGTAGTGAATGAATAAAGATGAGAGTGGGTGGAGAGGATCTTAGTTCACAGCTGTGCTGGTACTTCAGTATCTCACTTTGGTACAAAGGAGACAAGAAAAATGTTTTGGTCCCTGAGCCATGGAAGCATGGATGCAGGAGGTTTCACACCGATCCCCGGGAGGTACCGGCTGCTTCCGTCGGGCTGGCAGCTGGGGGGGCGCGCAGCTGGTGCGCTCGGGTCAGTGTGGGTTGAGCACAGCACCGTGCCTGCCTGCCTGCTGTGGCAGCATGCTCTGCCTGTCCTTCGTGGCCGGAGCTTTATAGGTGCCCTCTCCAGAGCAAAGAGCTGAGCTGGGACTCCTCTGTGGTTACAGGAGCACTGGTGCTTCCTGGGACCTGAGGAGGAGAGTGGGCTCCTCCTGGGACCCCCTGCCACTGAATAGTGCTCTCTGTGCCCCGAGCTTAACAGAGCTGCAGGATTGCTTTGGAGATGCTCCTTCCCCACCGCAGAGGCTTGATGAACTTTTGTCATACCTCTGAGAGACCCTCCTGGGCTTCCCACCAGCTGCTGCCCCAGGCCCTCCTCTGCCTGGGGCTGGTGCTGGTGGGGTGACACTTGCCACAGAACCTTGCAGGGGGCACCGGTGCGTGCATGAGGTGGTGCCGGGATGACTCTGGCCCAGCACAGAGGTGTGCTCGCTCTTCTGGCAAGGAAATGCAGCATGACGCTAAGTCATGCCCAGGATAGGAACGGGAGGCAAGAAGCTTTTCTATTGTTGGTCATAAACTGGGTCCAAACCCGCCCTCAAGACTGAGCTCGAGACCACCCTGTGAACTGTGGAAACCTCTGTTGTCTCAACTTAAGGCATGTGAGGGTTGAGCACGCCCAAAAGCTGCCCTTGGTTCCCCTTCCTGGGGAGCGGGACAGCCAGCGGGCACCCTGAGTACAGGGCAGGCCAGAGGCCGTGACAGCGGGCATGAGTAAAGTGTGGAGGTACGTATTTTAATACTGCCTTCCACCGGGCTGCTGTAACCACAGACCTTGGTGAGAGAAGCAACTCACCAAGGTCTCTTCTGAGTTACTAGACTCTTGCCCTGTTGCTTTCTAGCTAAATGTTTCTCTTTTATGTGCTACGAGGCTCAAAGCTAAGTAAAAAGAGCTGAATTTAGCCGTTAGGTGGATTTGCACCAAAACACAGTCCTCCGTCAGGCAGACAAGAAAATACTATGAGCACAGAGTCTCATCAAGGCAATACTTATTTTTGACTGATGTCTTTTTTTTTATAGTCACCACTGTTTTTGTGATGTCTCCTGTTTGTTCTGATGCGCTGCAATGGACAATATTTGTACGGTCCTGAGTTCTACTTGGTGCCTACTTGAAAAGTCAGCAATTTTTCTGAATGTGTGTCATGGAGTGTTCAAATCTCAGGTTTTTATGCTGTAGAGGATGTTTCAGTTCTGGAAAATGAGCTGATAGCGAGACCTGAAAATAACAGGAAGTGCTCAGCTCTGGTGATACTTGCTGCAACCTTTCTTGGTTCTTCTTTCGTAGACACATTTACCAGTGAGTCACACAAGATGAAGTATTTTTCCCCATTCTTCTTATGGGGGATGAGATAAGAGGGCTGATGTGCTGAGCTATGCTCTGTAAGGATGCTGGCTTGTCCTCCCCGGTTTGGGAGACACAGCTTATGCTGTCCGGGTGTTAGCAGGGATCAGTTTTGCTTGGTGATGTGCTGCGGAGCCAGCGCTGAAGGAATGGGAGGAAAGTGTAGCCCCATGATCCAAGTGGGTCTGTAGTCGTGCTGTGGTCCTGCAGCACTCGCCGGTTGTGCAGTCTGAGTAGGCACCCAAAAGAGCAATGGTTGGTTGTATAGAAGATACAAATCTTCTATCCCAGTCTCAATCTGCTTGACATCAGCAGCACTTGCTGCCCAACTTGGCCTTTCTAGTAAAGCATACAAGACCTGCTTGTATCTCAGCCGGGTGTTAGCCAGTCTAGAGGGAAGCTCTCTTGCTCCTGGCACAGGCAGTGCTGGAGCCAGTTAGATAATTTCATTTCTAAAATAAAACTTTCAGTCTGTAAAAGGTCAAGTAGGAGACCATGGCTCATTCAAATGCCTTTCTTGGAATGCTTGCCAAAATGATGCCATGGGGGAAAAGACACCGATTTTGTCCTTACTCTGCAACAAATCTTCAGGCTGTGATGCAGAGACAAACCCCAGCTGGGACTGCGTTGCCCATCAGCTCCCTTCTCCATTCTGACAGACAGGGCATCACCTCCTCAGCCATGCCAAAACCTTGCAAAAGGCTTAAGAAATGCTGGGTTTGTCTTTCAAACTGTAGTCCTCTGTGGGGTGTGCTATGGGCGATAGGCAGGAGCAGAGCTCAGCTGGGCGGGCGAGGTGCTCCACCGACGCTCCTTGCAGGTGCCAGCCGTGCAGCAAGCGGGCTGGCATGGCTGTCACCTTCTGATCCCCTCACCCTGGGCCCAGAGGGACTGAGGGGCTTGTTCATGTGCTGTAAGTGATAACCTAAGAGGTCTGGCCTCAGGCTTTCGGTTAAGATCAGTTTCTAGTAGCTATCAAGCTTGTGAAATAACCCTATCTCATGGTGTGGGAAGAAAGGTAAGAGTAAATTGAAGGAGAGCACAGTAAGAGGTCCCATGACAGTGAAGTGGCCTCCTGGCCTCCTCTCCCACCCTCATCTCGGAGGAGGGATGCCAAATCTAGCCCTCTCCTCATCCTTTCCCCCAACAAAGTGCTCCTTCCCTCCCTGCAGCTGGGAGTTGACGAAAGCGCCTTTTCCCATCCTTGCAGCCTGGCTGCGGCCTTGAGCCACGGATCAGCAGAGGCTGTGGGAGCGCTTCCCTCCCTCAGGGGTGCAGCTTTAGCCTTTACACTTGCAGAGGGTTGCCAGAGCAGCTGCTTGAGGGGCCTCTGACGCTCACCCCAAACTGAAATTCCCCTCTGCCCTGCTGCTGGAGAGGGGGAGAGCTGCAGCTCTGTGGGCAGAGGGTGAAGTCACTGTTCCAGCACAGCCGGGGCTGATTTGCCATAGCTGGGCTCCAAGCACCATCTGCCAAGAAGGAAGCCACTCCTGACATGTCTGTCCTGAAAGGCCAGGGAGGAGTTGACATCCTGACTGTGTCCCAGGTCCCCTTTGGAGGGGAGGAAGGCAGTGAAAGTAAGAAACTGAGCAAAATTTCTCACCCTTTGTGGGTTCTCCCGGCAGGGCAAAGGCAAACAACCCCAAACTGGTGAGGATGCAAACCTACAGCCTTCTCACCAGGATTTCTCCTCCTTGGCAAGGGGGAGCTGCTCTCCCCCCAAGAACAGCAGCGACCCAGGTGAAGGAGCCTTCCCAAGCCTGCGGCACGGCAGTGTGACACGGCTGCTGCTCCCCTTGATCTTCTGCTGGAACTGGGAAGATGCAAAGGGGGGAGCTGTGGGGAGAGAGAAGCAGGCATGTGAGGAGCTACCTCACGTCAGGACGAGTACAGGCATCTGCTAGCAGCTGCCCGGGGCTTTCCAGCAGGGATTTGGGGCAGAGGAGGAGGGCAGGGAGAGGCTGAGCTCGCCCAGGGAATAAGCCAGGCTCTGTGCATGTAGCACGCTGGACAACAGAGCAGGCGGAGAGGGATGGGCAAGCACAGAAATGGTTGCTTGAGAAGATGAACTGGATGACCAGGAAGCAGGATTTGAGTCACGTAACTTTATCATGCTCGCAGTCCTGGGATGGGGCTTCTCTTTCCGTGCAGAGCTCTCATCTTTGGGTAGGGGGCAAGTGTTGCGTGCCTTGCTGGGCCTCCTGCTTCCCCCTCCTTTTTTTAATCCCAGGACCAGCTGCCTCGTGCTCACCTCCTGTGACACTTCCCCAGGCAGCACTACTGCAGCATTACTTTCTATTCTAGCTTTCCTTTCCTAAAAAACACCCACTCTGGGTGATTTATTTTTCCTCTTTGAATGATACCTCAGCACTCCACACATCAGCCTAAGGACACTGTGCCTGCCGAGAGGGAGGAGAGGGGACTTCCAAGGCGCCCCCGTGGCTTCAGAGCACGGTTCCTCTTCATCACGCCTGCCCCAGGAAGCCCCACTCCAGGTCGCTTTGCTGTTGTCAGCTGTTGCCGTTGGGAATGATCCCTGGCTCGGAAAGGATTGAAGAGGGATACGCCTCTTTTCAGAGGAGGCAAGTATTGCTGTCACCTGCCATGCAAGGTGCACAGCTAACACTGACTCTCCCTTTCCTGAGTCTCACTGGGCACGTGGCGAGTCCTGTCCGCCCAGAGCCTGTGGTGCTGGCAGGCCCTGCTCTCCCTCCTTCGGCACCTGCATCACTGGTGTAAGCTCAGGATTTGATTGAAGCACACGCAGAGGGGAGGAGAGGGCAAAAGCTAGAGCAGACAAATGACTAAGGCGGTGTTTGATTCTGCCCACCTGGCTGGCAGCAGCACCAACCTCAATACGGTGCCGGTGCCTCGCATGCCTTTGTTCTGGCTGATATTGTTAGACAATTTCTGCCTTCGGTGCCTCTGAAATGCAGTTTTTGAGATAACAGGAAGAGGCAACCCCACAACAGAGACGCTATCCGCATAGTAGTGCTCATTGGCTGCATTTCCCACACGCTTTCTCTGCCACATAACAACAGCAGGCAAGCATTTTGGGTTGCTGCCTACCCTCCTACACAAATACCGGCTTTCATTTCCAGCCCTTCTGGGTGGTGTGGGGCAGGTGAGCGAGCGCGGTGCAAAGGCAGGGGGGTGGGAGCAGAGATGTGCATGGCACAGGCACTGCGGACAACTGGAGGGGAACAGCTCTGAAACAAAACTGTCTGCAGGCATCCCAAAACTGCATTTCTGCGCTCACCGCTCCCTGGCTGAACACCAGTGAAATGGGGACAGACGGCAAGGCCGGTGTATTAGGACAACTAGCCCTTGAAGAGCCTCACGCTGAAATGTAATGCCTGCTGGGACAGGCTGGGACTGCTGCTGTTAGCAGCTGGAGTCAGACAACCCCCTCTTCCTCCATTAAAGGCAAGGTGAGCTTTCCCATGAAGAATGGTAATGAAATAAAGGGGTGCTTGTTTGCCAATGACTTCCTACCTAAGGGTGCCCTGGTTTCCAGCTTTTCTTCCACAAAACATGTGTGCACCTTGCTTGCTTCCACCATGGGCTCTCCCAAAGCCTGCTTCAGTCCCTTCTGCATTTGGCTGGGTGCCCCAGAGCCCCCAGTGTTTGCTGGCAGGTTCACTGGAGGGCCTGGGATGTCCTGCTAGGCAGAAGCTCACTAAGCTCCCTGCCCTGCAAAGGAGCTCTGTGCCAGAGGCTGGGGGCTTGCCCTGCTCTGCTCTTACTCCTGACCTCTCATCTCCCACTGATGGTGTGCCCCATCCCTTGGTGGCTCTCCCTGCCCTGAGCACTATGCAGATGGCAAACCTGGGAGAGCAAAGGCAGTCTGTAGGCTTGGGATGCTACTCTGATGCTCCTCTTCATACTCCTGCTGGGGATGGGGTCCTGATTTCTCCTCTTGTCTGAGAAGGGAGTACTCGTGAGGTATCGATTTACACCAGCATCACTGTTTTATTCCATTTCTACTTTCCCGGAGGTTTTATAGCTGTTAAAAGCACCACCTGAGGGAGCTGTATGTCTGAGAATGGCTGTAGAATGCTGGGCTGTATGAATGGCTGTACAGCCAACAGGCTCTACAACACAAGGGCAATTGCAAGGCCCACGTGCTGCAGGCACACTGGTCACTAGTAGACAAAACTTCCATTTTAGTCGGCATCAGTGTGATTTCAGTAGCCAGGGCCAGTGTGAGTGAATGGCAGAATGAAGATGTGGTTCCTATTGCAGGAGAAGTGCCTGTATCTCAAACCAAAACTCAACCAGCAAAACATCCAACACCCTTTTCTTGAGCTTACAGTTTCTATAGACTCTAGTTTTCTTTTAGCCATTTAAAAAAAGACAAGCTTAGCCAAAAGCTAGCCACTGCAAAAGAGGAACTGAGTAACATGAATTTTTTTAAAAAGAACTGGCAGGAAGGAAACATGTCTGCACAGCAAGTGACTTGTAGGAGCCTTTAGGCCCTGTAGTGGAAATTAAACACTGAGCGTTGGAGCAGCTGCCAGGAATTCAAGGTCTTCTAAAGGAAGCTCTGTTTAATAAGGAAAAAGGGATGGAAATAAATGGTGTCCCCACCCTCTTTCTTTATCAGACATCTCACCTTGCCTAGAAATTCAGGCTGCGCATGGGCTGCCTAGTCTCACGCTGCTGAAAACAGCAAATATGTCCCTGGCTATTGCTGCCAAAGTACACTCTCTTATCAGGCTCATTCTTGTCCACCCCACCCCTCTTCCTTGGCATCCCTGTACCACAGGGATGGCTTGCCCAGCGTATGTTCTAGGGAAAAGAGGCTGGATATGTATGTCTCTGAATATCAAATGTTACCTGCAGTAGACCTCTCTGTTGATGTTAGGAACATCACAACACGAAAATTGGTTCAGCTTTAGGAAAACCACCAAGTTAAAGCTCTGAAGAGCCACAGATGGTGCCAGGGTTAGAGGGGATGTCGACAAGTGAGGAGAAACATTTCAAGACGGCAACTGTAGAAGAAGTAGCTGTGAATCTCCTTTCTCTCAAAGCATCTGTGCTAGAGAAGAACACCTGTGACAGAGCACCTGAGGCAAATGTAGGTGTGATGTCTTATCTAGAGATGAAAAACTGCACCACTACCAGTAGGCACCAAAGCAGCTGTCTCAACTGACTCAACATAGGTACACACGTTAAAGCAGTGAGAACTGTTAGTCCTCTCCCTCTCCTGAAGTTCTGAAGGACACATGCTTCTGAAGCCCTAATAAGAAATAGTACAGAAGAATGGTTTACAGGCCTAGATTGATCAGAAGGGAAGCAAAAGCTCTGCTTCTCCAAGGTATAAAAAGAAGATGCTGCATCCTTTTGAAAACAACTGCTGTAGGAAGGTGGGATGAAAGAAATGGTACAGACGTTACTTCTCTCTGGGACAGGTGAGGCTTAGCCCAGCACTGCAGACTGCACTGCAGGCCCCGACCCTCTGCAGGCTGAGCCTGGGGACAGGCACGGCTGTCTGGGCCTGACACACTTGGCTCATCTCTCAGGTGGGACCTGGCTGCTCTGCATCTTCTCCCAGCTCGAAGTGTCATGCAGGTGTGTGAAGAGCAAGTGGATGGTCTCATGGGGCAGTCGCATCTTGGAAGCAGAAACTTGCCTACAAATGGTGTGGCTCCCAGCCAGGATCCCAGTCCGTGGATCTCTGCCATGGGTCTCTTGGCAGCTTTGGCGAGCTGGACACCTAGCTACCGCCACTTGAGTGTCAGCCTTTAGTCAGGTACAACCCAGAGTGGGCCAGGATGAGTGCCCTACATAAAATGTGCCACTGAAGACGTTCTCTGGGGGGACTTGTGTGCATGAAGCATGGGAATTCTGTGCTATGCCTGTTTTACACCCAGAGCTGGCCCCTTCCAGTGGTCCTGGGCTAAAGTCTCTACCTTGGGTGGTGAACAGCATGGCTGGAGGAGGGGACACAAAGCCAGACCCATGCTTAAGGGGCAGCTAGCCCATTGCTGCTCAGGGAACTGGTGGCTGCTTGGTCTCACTGGAGGAGAAGGGGAATCTGTGATCTGGCCATACAATCATGACAACAGTTTAGGGATGCTTTACTTAAGCGCAGCACCTATTAGCCAGCTTCTGGCGCACACCTCTAGGCAGGGAAGGCAGTTTACAGCATGGCTCTACCTAGCAGCTCCTGTATGAAGCCTTGTCGTGCAGGGTTTGGCCCAAGTGCTTCTTTCAGCTGTGCTATCAGCCGTCTCCAAGGACAAGAAGTGGAGGCAGCAGGTGCCCTGCCTGCAGCAGCCTGCTTGGTGCTGGTGTGAACGCGGGGTGCAGAAGAACATGTTGGTGCTGTCATCTAGTGGGACAACATGAGCATGGCCTGGCCATGGCCCTTCCTCCCGTGCCTTTTACTCCTCCCTTGCACTAATTTACATCCTGACTAATAGGCTTGGGAGTATTTTGGGGCTGTAAGGCTTTTCCCTTGAATAGGCAGTGGAAAAGCTGTTACTGTTACAGGCTTCATACACAGTTTTTATCAGGCTTGCATATCACAGGCTAGGCTTAAAGGGAGATCATCCAAACTCATGAACTCAACTGGCCCTCACGTATCCCCCCCCAGTAGAGTGTATTTTGTGCCTGTAAAAGAGATCAGCCCAATGCGCAAATAGAATAATAGTTAATTGCCCATCTAATTTAGATCTTGTTTTGCACCCAAGGAAATCTGAATGATCAAGGCTAGAGACGTCTCTTAAACACTTAATTTCTGTGATTTGTCTTCAAAACACATCAGTCGGTACTTGCTGTTTCTGATCTCCGCTACAATCAGGTTCAAGTTTTGGTTCCTCTTGCAGCTGTTCAGACATGTCCTGTCACTTACGCAACATGTGGCAAACCTCCCTGTCGGCTGCCCCAAATATTCCCAGAGGGTACATTGAGGTGACTTGTCTTCCGGAAGACAAAAACCAATGTCAGAGACTCAGCATTTGGGATGTGTTCAAGGCTGAGTGGCAACGAAAGGGCAGAGGTGGGAGTAGGGCCTTGCAGCTCATCTTACGTCTTTCCCAGCCTCTAATGGCTTCATCCTGTAAGTGCCTCCTTGTTCCTCTCACAGCAGAGGGAAGTACTGGAAAAATCTGATGCTGCTAATTCTGGCGGAGGAACTGGAATGCAAACCATGGCCCAGGCAGGGGGCAACAGGGAACCAAAAGCAGTCTCCCAAATGAGAAGCATTGGCATGTTTTTGTTTTTAAAGATGCAGGGATTTCTTAACTGTATTTTAAATAGAACTGTAGAACAGCCCAGGTTGGAGGGGACCTCAGAGATCATCTGGTCCAACCTTTTGTGGAAAAGGGAGCCTAGATGAGATTATCTGGCACCCTGTCCAGTGGTGTCTTGAAAACCTCCAGTGGTGGGGACTCCACCACATCCCTGGGGAGGTTATGCCAGTGATTGATTGTTCTCACTGTAAAAAATTTATTTCTTATATCAAGATGAAACATCTCCCAGTGCAATTTGTACCCATTCCTCCTTGTCCTCTTCATGCGGCTCCTTGTGGTTTAGGTTGAAATCCTTCATCTTTCTATCTCTGAAACACTTCTGTTCATGTATGATGGAGGATGATCTTGGCTGGTGTCCCAAAGGAAACACAGTTATGAAGGTATGTGTCTCTGTTGGTCCCCATTCGTGCTGTCCTTCTCTACCCTTCCCTCCTACCCTTCTCCTAGTCTTTAAGAAGCCCCACATTAACCTGCGGGTTACATCTGCTTAAGTACAGTAAGTGTTCGGTTTCTAAAGGACTCCTATTTTAATTTCTCTTGTTCTCTTCTGCTGTGAAAAGAACTCCCTGCCCCCTGGTTAACTATTCCAGCTCACAGTGCCAACTGGCGGCTGCAGAAGCTCAGCAGTGCAAGGCTGATGGCGAGTAGAGGAAGGTCCTGGTGGGTTTCCCTTTCCACGCATGGGGATGATATGGGGGTCAGGAAAAAAAAAAAAAAAGAAGCCCCAAACACATTTGCTCATAGAAGCGTGGTTTTGGCGAAAGCTGCCAAAACGTGACTGTATTGTACCAAAAAGGGCAGCCGGGACCAAGCCAGAAACATCATGTCG
>NW_008824791.1:4858668-4862955 GCF_000699105.1 Pygoscelis adeliae
CAGGGTTGTGTCTGCTGTTGGGCTCTTCCCTCTCCTGTTTTTTTGCCCCCGCCTTCCCCCCCCCCCCCCCTTTCCTTTGCGCAAACCCTGAGAGCCGTTTTCATCTTCCTGGGAACTCGCTGCTTTGTGGCGTGAAAGGAGAGCGCAAAGCCCCGCTCGGTGTGCGGGCAGCAGCGGGCTGCGCCTCTCCCGCCTGCATCCAGCCACCGCTCCCCTCCCCTGTTGCCCCAAATTCTCTCCACACACATGCCCATGCCCGCGCCCAGCAATGTGCTCATCTACAAAACACACGGGCACATGCAAGTATAGGGTAACCACACAGCAGTTCTGGGACCAAAACCAGATCTGTTTGTTTTTTTTTTTTTTTCCCTGAAAAGCTCCCTGAAACATGCAGATTTCAGTAAAACAACACCTGTGTTCAAACCACAGTGGGGATTGGGGGAAGGGAAAAAACACCCCACCTCAGCAAGCGAGAATATCAAGCTGAAAGCGGTGCCGGACTTGGCTGCCTTTTTGAGACGCCACTACACGCTGGCCTTCTTTGTGGTAATGCTGGTTGCATGTTGCTCCTTGAAAAGCCTGGTTTTCCAAAGGCTGAAAACATTGAGCCACAGATCTTGCACATCAGACTTCAAATCAAAGGTGCCAGGCCTGAGAAACATACAGAGCTCAGCTGTGCGGAGGGGTGGCCGGGTGCAAGGCCAGTATCAGCCAGATTATAAAGCTCCTGGGGTTTGTTTGGAGTGAATTTTGATGCATGCAGTCACAGAATAGCATTCCTGCCATGCTTTCCTTCTGGGAGCGTGAGCGTCCCGTGGTCTTTCCCTGTCTCACGTGTGCAGATATGCACTCTTTTCACGCCCAGCCCCCAAACATACGCTGTTTCCTCCTCACTTCTCACGGGTGCTTGCAGATTCAAGCATGAAATCTCTACCAACAAATGCTTTTTACATGCTCTGCTGTGTGGCTTTGCTGTATACAGTTATGCCCTAATTGCATCATTTCCCTGCAGCTCCCTTCCTCAGGTGAGCGCCTTGCTCTCTTAGTCAACACATGCACACAATAAACGTTTCATGCTCTATAGCTGTGCCCAGATAACCCACATATAACTCACACTTACATGTACATCTCCACTTTTTAAGCACAGAGACATCGGCTGCTCTGTAATAAATTCGTACTACTGGCTGTGTATATACAGACACCTTTTCCACATAGTCCGTAGAACTTCAAGTATAAATATACTCATTTTCTTTGCACAGACACACATGCACGCACTTACTTTCCTTTCTCCGGAACAGACAAGCCTTTGCTGTTAGGCTCTCCCTGCTCCTCTGGTCTTTCTTTCCCCTCTTGTTTCTGACTCTGTTTTCCCTAATGCCTGTCTCTCCTGCTTGTTCAGGCTGTCAACTAAGCTGCAAAATGCTGCAGACGAGCCGCTTGAAATCATGTTTGTCCAAGGCCTTTTCCTGGGGTGACGTGTGGCTTGTGAAAACGGGCTCCATGCGTGCTCTCTCAGTGAATCCCCCCCTACCCCATTTTAAGGGTACGAATTGCAGCATTTTGATGAAACATTTTCCCCTGGTGAGATGTTCTGTGCTGTAAGGGCGAGGGACTGGGCTCCTCCTCTGGGAGGTGCAGTGTCTCTTTCATTGCTGTTGCAATAGCAAAAACAAAAAAAATCTTGCAAACACCCTGCTCTTGCCAGGACAGGCCGGGTGGCCGTATCCAGCCTACCTAGGCTTGTCCACGCACCTTGGCCCTGGGCGATGCGCTGCCGCCCCATTCGTTTGATGGGTGGGTTGCTCCTATGCCAGAGCTGAGGGAGCAGCAGAAAGCCAGGGTGCAACAAGTGGCAGGGGTGAGTGATGTGGGCTCTTGGGCAGCTAGGAGGGGTTTCAGGCTGACTTGCTGGCATCAGCAAAGGCTTGCAGCTTTTGGGAGAGCACAACTCTTGGTAGGGGGCCCCTGTTGCTGGAGCAGGGGCAGGTGGCCAGGCTGTGCTGCGCTGCAGCATCAGGGAAGGGGAGGTGGTGAGAGTCTCCCCTCAGCCCCATACTGAGCGCTCAGCACTGCTCTCTGGCCATTCCTGGGGAGGTTTCTTGCAACTTGCTGCCGACTGGTCTGCCCAGGGGGGCTCTCAAGACACAGCCTTGCTGGGGCTTTTACAAGTGGTGGGCTGCCGCTGCCCCTGGCTGCCAGCCTCTCCAGTGGGGCAGGGCGGCCCACGCCCTAGGGAAAAGGCTTCAGCCCCAGCCAGATTTCAGGTGCTTTCTCAGCTGTATTCTGCATTTAAATAACAGCTTCTTGCTGCTCAGAGTGAGTCACCTCAGGCTAAGAGACTGGGGCTGTAAGGAGGTGCAGGGATAATGCTGAGAGGTATGTGTTGGCTCTGCAGGATTTGCCCGGTGCAAAAACAGCTTCTGGATTTACGCACCTGAATGCTAGCCGTGTCCTGTCCCAGTGCTTAGGTGATACCCAGCAAAAGGAGCTGTGCCAAGCATCTGTCCTTCTCTGTCTACATTGACCCTAAATGCATCCATGTGTTGTGGGAGGCTCTGCTGAAGCAGGATGAATGGATGCCAGCTCGGCTAAAAGGGATGTATTGTGGCGCAGTGTGGTGTGGGAGGGAGCCCTGCTTTTGAGGATGCCTCTTTGAATCCACTGGAGAAGACATGGCTAGGCTCTGTGGTGCCCCAGAGGGCAGTAGCACCTTCCTCTAAGCAGCCTTGAGGCCTTGAGAGTGACACTGATGGCAGACCCTTAGATGAAATACATTCAAAGACATCTCACTGAGAAGCTGGCCTCCACTGGCTTGTCCCAGCAGTGCTGTGCCAGCAGCCCCCTTGATGCTGAACCCATTTTCTTCCCCTACTGGTCTCGGTCTCCTGGGTCTCTCACTGGGGTTAGAGTCTTAAACTGGTCACGTGCTCTTCACTTTTTTGCCCTTTCTTATTTGTTCTTTTCTGTTCAGAACAGACATGAGGCAGGAAGCAATGTCCAGCAGATATACTGCCTGTCCTGCATGGTCTTCTCAGGACAGCCTACCTCCTCAGAGCAGTGACACCGGTGCTACTTCCGCTCGCTTCCCTCTTTTCATCCCTTCATTACAACCTTGTGGTGAGTCACAACAGTTATATTTGTCTAACAGAGCCAGGTTTTGTGTAAGTTGTTTTATTTTTCAGTGACCTTTCTCATCTGCTCAGTCAGGGAATGGCAGCTGGTGCTGCCGTGGTGGGGAGCATTTCCAGCTCATTTTCCTCCGCCGCTCCATTTGCCTCTTGCACAGGGTTCCCAGCCAAACCAAAGAAAGGAGCCAAATGTATCTTGTGCAGAGCAATGGCTCCAGCTCCCCATCCCCAGCGGCTCACTGATCTGGAGACCTCTGGGCATAAACAAAGTGCAGTTAGTGGAAAATTGGTACAGGCCCCAGAAGGTCCTTAGGAAACATGTGAGTCTGGATGGAGCCAGCTGTTCTGTGTGGGAAGGTGAGATGTTAGCCCAGATGACATGGAGGAGAAAGGCGAGCCAGAGCTGGAGCATGTTATTTGTCTTGTGGTCGAGAAGATGAGTGGCTTGGGCTGAATGTGGGTGAATGGCTCTCAGCCACATTTTGAGGAGTGACCTCCAAGGCAAGCTGAAAGAGCCGTACATGTCAGCTCTTGTGAAAAGGATGTTGGAAACCCCACAGCCCGGGAGGCTGATAGTGCAGTGTATTTCTAGTTGTAACCATTAGTTGGGTCTTTGCACAAGCTTACTGTCGCCTGCAGCCTTATCTTCACAGTGAAAGGCACAAACCCAGTAAGTGGGTAGTCGCATGTGCTATCTGATGCACAGCTCCTCCCTTTGCTTCTGGACTGACTTTGTGCGATAGATAAGCATCCAGGCTACCGAAGGAAAGAAAATCTCTTCTGTACAACCCCTTGCATCCTGAGGAGGTGATTCAAGTTGAAAAGGTTGTTTCAAACATAATCTGTGTTCTGGGTTCTGGGCTGGATGTGGCTACGGATACTGTGAAATGCATGTGTTAAGCAGGGTGATTTGTTGGTGCTAGTGGGGAGGCCACAGCTTTATAGGCTCCTTAGGAAATCCAGCTGGGCTCTGCATGTGTGTGTTGGGTGTAGAATCATAGAATCATAGAATCATTAAGGTTGGAAAAGACCTCTAAGATCATCGAGTCCAACCGTCAACCCAACACCACCATGCCCACTAAACCATGTCCCTAAGCGCCTCATCTACCCGTCTTTTAAATACCTCCAGGGATGGTGACTCAACCACTTCCCTGGGCAG
>NW_008824791.1:4864248-4864634 GCF_000699105.1 Pygoscelis adeliae
GCTGGACGGCCGGGCCCAGAGAGTTGTGGTGAATGGAGTTCAATCCAGTTGGCGGCTGGTCACGAGCGGTGTTCCCCAGGGCTCAGTTTTGGGGCCAGACTTGTTCAATATCTTTATCAATGATCTGAACAAGGGGATCGAGTGCACCCTCAGTAAGTTTGCAGACGACACCAAGTTGGGCGGGAGTGTTGATCTGCTCGAGGGTAGGAAGGCTCTGCAGAGGGACCTGGACAGCCTGGATCAATGGGCCGAGGCCAACTGTATGAGATTCAACAAGGCCAAGTGCCGGGTCCTGCACTTCGGCCACAACAACCCCATGCAGCGCTACAGGCTTGGGGAAGAGTGGCTGGAAAGCTGCCTGGCGGAAAAGGACCTGGGGGTGTTGG
>NW_008824791.1:4864841-4865398 GCF_000699105.1 Pygoscelis adeliae
TGGCTGGAAAGCTGCCCAGCGGAAAAGGACCTGGGGGTGCTGGTTGACAGCCGGCTGAACATGAGCCGGCAGTGTGCCCAGGTGGCCAATCAGGTAATCTGGACTCACACACTGAAAGCCCTCCCTCATACAACTGCCATGGCTTCGAGACTCAAAGCAGAGGATGAGGCCACATCCTCTTTGTGAAGTGAGTTGAAATGGTCCAATTTTCTCTCAGAAGTTTCTGGGTGACCAGCCATGTTAATGCAGCTGCAGCTGTGTCTCCGCAGGGATGTTGTTTTTTCAAGCTGAAACTGAGAACAATTCCTTCAAAGATGCACTAAGGATAAAAGTGATTATGCTGGAAGGAGAAGTGGTGTTGCTTGAGTGGTACTTTGGCTCAGATCTCTTCCCTCAAAAATGGAGAACTGTAGGATCAAGGCTTAATTTAGGCTGTAAGGGACCCCTCTGGAGGCCATCTAGTCCAAGGCCCAGTGAACCCCAAATGAAGCAGGTAGACTGTGAGGCATCGTTGTGTTGCTGAGTAGAGAAACTTTGGAAATAAATCTTGGCTTATT
>NW_008824791.1:4865470-4884180 GCF_000699105.1 Pygoscelis adeliae
AAGAGGGGTCAGAGGTTTGGCCCGGCTGTGGATAACATCCAGACTCTTGTGTGCCCACGTCACCCTCCAGAAGGACGGTGGTGCTGGTCTGAGCACGATCCCTCACTTCATCATGGTAATGCTGCTGCCTTTGCCATTCCCTGCTGTATCTGGCTGGGACAGCATGCTCTGTGCTCGTCATTGTGGCTGTGCTCTCCTTGCTTCAGCTGGGTAAATAATTACCTCTTTCCCCCTCTGCAGTGACTATATGTCAGTGCACTGAAGGAAGCACAAGGGCTGCGTGCCACACTGCTTTGACTCCCCTGATGAAAGGATGGTAGGAATGTGATGTGCGGGGCAGGCACATGCTGACCCAGAAGCAAGGCAGCTGAGAGAAGGCCACCTTTGACGTTCCACAGCTTCACGCGGGTGGTGGTTTTGCCTTGCTGCTGCTGCTCCCGTCTCCTGATGGTGTCCTACACACCTCTCCTCCCACCCTTTTGCAGCCAGGTGAAGAAAGGAAGGTGCTTAGAAACCTGCCTCTTTAAAAAGCAAATGTTCCTGCTAGCTAGAAGCAGTCATGCCCTGTCGTACCCTTGGTAGGAGGTGTATCTTGTTGCACAGAAGGTTAATGCGTCCGGTGTTTCTGCTCTCTCCGTCCCTGAACACGTGCTCTCGGGGGCCCAAACCCTTCCCCAGACCTCCCAGGTTTGCATGAGTGTGCAACTGTGCTTCCTGCTACTGGTTGGTCTGGACGTATGAAGAGAACAAATGTTGGATGTTATTTAGCACTTCAGTCAGGTCATGCTACAGCCAGGAAGCGCGATGGTTCATAATGGAGAACATATGGGATTTCACGCAAACACCCTCATTCACTCCATCCTCATTTCCCTGCCTGTAAAATGGAAATAATAATTCAGTACCTCAAAGAAGAGTTGTGGGGCTTGCTTAACAAATTAAGATTTGTGAAATACTCACAGACCTTCATCCAGAAGGGGTGACAGAAGGGTGTTGTGTTTTTAATTGCAGGAGCATTGGTGGTCTGTCTCCTTCCCTTGCACCTGATGGAAAGGAGATGCTGGGTGGCCTGTTTGAGGGGCAGGCCGTGGTGCACGGGGAGCTCAGCGTGCTCAGTGGCCAGTGACCACACGGGGACCTCTGAGGGTCCCACTGTACCGGATGGGGACATACCAGCAGAGTGACCCACCTATGTCCATCTGCGCAATGGCCATGCTGCAGCCCTTGTGGTGACGGTACCCGAGGCGAGATCAGTCCCACTCAGGGCGTGTCGGACAGTTTCTCTGGCCCTGTCGCCCTATAGCCATCTGGGTCTGTTTCTCACTGCTTGCCTGGAAAACTGGTTCCTTCCTACTCAGCGATCCTTGCACACATGTGGTCTACATCAAATGCTGACTCCAAGAGCAGTAGCATTGAAAATAGTCCCCACAGATAAGAATGTTTCCCCAGATAGTAACATAAAGTAAAAGTCAAGGGACTATTTATTTACTTTTTCCTCATCCACCTCTTTTTTTTTTAAAGCTCAGCTTTTTATTTTGCCTTCAAGAAAAGGAGTACTTATCTTTATCTTAGAGCTGTTTCCAAAAAAATCATTTTCCTTTTCCGTACTGACCTTTCTGAGGCAGATGAAAGGAACAGCCTTTAGAGAAGAGAGCTGGGTAAGGCAGAAGCTCCTCCTCTTCCTCCTCCTCATCCAGGACACTGCGTTCTCACTCCCTCTGTCCCTCACTCTTGGCGTTGGTTTCTGAGGGAGGAGGACATTGGCTCCATTCTGTTTCCTGACTGACAGGCTCTGACCTGCCCACCCCCCACCCCAGGTTCGTTGATATTTTCTTGGTCTATTTTCCTCCCACTGAGCCCAACACACTCATGTGACAAGCCTGAGGCTCAAGACCTTTCAAGAGCGAAAGTCTGGGCTCCCATAACACAGGAGGTCCTCTCCAGTCTTCTGCGGCGGGGGCTATAGGGGGTCTTCCTGGTGCACAAAGCTACCTGAGAAGAAGGGTGGCTGAGCTGCACTGTGACCAGTGGTGTTTATGTTTGGTCAGGGCAACGCTGTGTCTCCCAACATTTTAGTATGGCCTGAAAACCTGGTAGTGTGAGCACGCAGCACAAAGAAATTGTCCCCATGACCCCAGCTACTGCTACCTGGCCAGGGAAACCAAATGGCTGGGAGAGCTCCTGGGGCCAACAGTGCCAAAGAGGGTCCCTGGCAGCTCCCCCCGAGGCAGGGATGGGGCTGGCACCGCTGCTGGGCCAGGGATTCATCCTGGCAATCCTGCGTGGTAGCTGGTGAAAATCTGTCAAAGCTGAGATGCACTGAGCAAACCAACTCGCCAGTAAATGAAGTGGCATTTTTCCAGAGAAATTTTCGCTCAGCAGAAACTGTGTGGCTGCATCTGATATGGACTCTGTAAATGGCCATTAGCCTCTTGTGGATGAGAGCAATATAATTGAATTTAAGGAAAAGGTTTAGGAGGGAATAAACTTTTTTCTTTTGCATAGTTTCCCAGAAACTCTTTTTTTTTTCCTCCAGTTGGTAGCTGAGAATGTCAATAGGTTGCAGTTAATACATAGAGACAAAAATAAGAACCAAGGGAGGGCAAATGAGAAGGAAAACTAGGGATGTCCATCTTCACTAGAGCTGGGCGTACATAGCAATAAACGTTCACAAAATGTGCTTGTGAATAAAACATGCAGACTGTCTTCCTTAGCGATTGTGACCCATTTTATTCCCAAACACTCTGTTGAAAAAGAAATTTTCTACCCACAAAGATGTTCACGAAAGCAAGCTATCTTTTAGAGTAATGTGAATAAATATAATTGAATGCTCAGTCTGGCATTATTCTCAAAGCTGTTTTGAAGAGCCCTATCAGTTGCAGAATAGGCTCGTGGAACAATTCAGCATGATTGCAAATAACTCGCGACGGGGAGAGGATGTTTCTCTCGCGTATGAAGCATGGCGCCTAACTAGAAGCAATACGGGATGACTTACATGACCAATGGCAAAATGTAAATGGTGAGTGAGGAGTAGGATATTTTCAGCAAAAGGGTCCCAACTAAGCCATATGTTAAAATGCCGTCACACAAACTGCTTGTCACAGCCATCCGAAAAGCAATCCCATCGGTAAGTAGACAGGCTGCTGGCTGATAATTTGGGGACAGATAATGGGGCTGCGTTTGTCGGAGGATTTGTCTGCAGTGAGCGATTTGATCAGCTTTAATCATATGTGACAGCAACGTGAAGTGTAAAGTTGTGGTCAATCAGCTAGAGTTAATCCCTCTGACAGCATCACTGAACTGAAGATCAGGGCAAGCCGGTGTTATTTTCTCGTTTAGCCCGCTGCTGAGAGGAACGGCTCTCCCTGCCCGCAGGTATCCCCACCTTTCCTGCACTGGCCTACATTCCTCTTTGTGAGCCTTCACTGCCCACAGTATCAAAGGCAGAGATGGAAATGAGCTATCGGTTCGCACAGAGTCCATTCACCTCTGGCTGTTGCAAAGTCCTCTCCAGTGGGTTTTTCATTTTTTTCGGTGTGTAGTAGCGAGTTGCATTTCGTACGCCCCAAATGCCTGGGCTTTCCCAGCATCTCCCGGATGGCTATTACACATTAAATTATAATTGCACCGTCAGGGAGTTTTCCTTTCTGATGCTCTGCCAACATGTTCCCTTTAAAAAAATCGTATCTATCGAGGTTAGCAGCTTGGGCAGGAAATAATCCAGACAAATGCAGGCTGCCCCATCTTTGGGCCAATTAATCTGAAACAGATATCCAGTGAGAGGGTGATAGCGGAAATGCTGAATGAGATCTGTGGGGAGTGGACAGCAATTTCGTCGGGCTGTAAACTTGCAATTCAGATGCTGGCAGCAGCACTCGGTGATTATGGGCTACGGAGAGGGCAGAGGAGAACTCTGCTGCAGTGGGCAAGGGATGATGCGTCTGCGGGCAGCACCTACAACGCTGTGCGCTTCAGGCACCCCAGGGCCAGCTCCGTCTTGACAAACTGCTAGTCATTTCTAGAGGAAAAGGCCAGCAAAGCTGCTAGGTTAGATTAGCATTCTGGTGGAAATAACCTGGTGGTAAAGCGCAGGAGAGAAGTCTGCGTTGTTCGGACCCCTGCCCAGGAAACAGTTTTCTGTGCAGCGCAGCACAGGCTAAAGGGCGTCCCCGTGCAGGGGCAGGATCTTGGTAACGCAGAGAGCCTCCGTGGAAAATTAAGAATGGCACTTTTTGGGCAGAAGCACTTGTAGAAAGCTGGGCAGCTGCCTGGATGGGGCAGTGTGGACTGCAGCAGAGCCCACGAGTAGGGAAGTTGTGAGTGCCTCGTTCCTCTGCTCTGGAAACTCAGTGGAGTCTGCTGCAACTGGCAATTCCTGGCAACCCCCTGGCAGGATGATAAATTAAAAAAACATGAGCTAACTTAAAACATGGCAAAGCGAAGAGGAAAAGCCATGTATTTCATTTTCTTTATTCCATCTATAAGGATTTGAGACTTTTTGGCTTAGAAAAGAATGAAAAATTGTTCCAAATGTTTCATTTTGACAATACTGAAATACAGCCCTTTGGCTGCCCAAAGACTTGGCTGGTCACTCTTTTTTTTGATTTTTATACAAACAGCTATGCAGGCTGTGATGAGCCCATGAAGATTTTGGTGCCATCAGATCTGAATCTATGTTGGAAAAAGCACTACCAGTTGCATTCAGGTGCAGCATCAGCCCGCCACCAGTAGAAAAGGGGGGGCCATGGGATGGGGGCATGACTTTCTCCAAGGAGTGCCCTGAAGTCTGTGATAAGATTAGTAGTAATCTGATGAACATTAACCAACGGGGGAGGAATGTGTCTAGGAAAAGTTTGATAGTGAGGTCTGATAGTGAGAAGGAAATTACCCTGAAATAATGAATGCCTTTGCACTACAAATTGATTTGGAAAAAAAAAGTTTTCACTCATTCTCTCCCTCTCTCTCCTGATTGATTTGTAGTTATAATGCAAATAACACAATATCTATAAACCCTCTCTCAGAAGCTCTTCTTCCATTCCTGACCCTACCTTAGAAGAAACCTCAAAGCAAGAGAAAACCTTAGACAAAAACGTTCAGGAATGGATAGCATGCAATATTTTTATATAGATTTTAGTCCTGCTAGCTGTGCTATTTAAGGATGAATTGGATGCAGCAGGGAGGTCAGCAAGAGCTGTTGTTAATAGCCACTCTCTTTCAAGACACATATAAAAAACCCCAAACATTCCCTTTATGAAATATATAGCTGAAATGATAGGAGCTGCTATCCAAATTGCAAGTGGTGCAAAAGATGGGTCAGGTATTTGAGCTATGGGAGGAGAGGTGTGACCAGAGAAGAGCATAACTAAGCGTAAGCACAGGAGGCCAGTGTGGAGTGAGGGAGGGAGCTATATCATTTTGTGCAGAAAAGCCACAAAAATATCACAGAAGCAGATAAAGGAGGATGTAAGCAAACATCAAAGAATGGCTTGTAGCACCACTTTAGAGAGTTTTAGGGGAAATGAGCCTGAAATAGTGAATGGGAAATCTCTCCTTTGTTTCTCTTCTATGTTTAGAAAAACAGCTTTACCGTTGCTTGCATCCTCAGTCCTTCTTCCAAGGAGAGAGATGTCCCCTGCAAATGTCTTGCTGCGTGCCCTGCTGCAGGACAGGTAGGCTGCGAAGGCACGGCAGCAGCAGGGTGCTGAAGGGCAGCCGGGGCACTCGTTTTCTCTCTAACACTCTGCTTCCCAGGTGCTCAAAATGTTCATCTTTCAAGCAACGGTTACTATTCCAGCCTGGGTCTGTGCAGAAAGGTTGCGTTCTCTGGAAAATGTGAAGATGTGGTTCGACCGATTATTAGGAAGGAAGTAGGGATGTTCTTAGCAGCCTTTTGGCCAAAACCTGGGAGAATGAAAGGCTGAAATTAGGCAGGGAAGTAACCTCTGCTACGAAGAGCTCCCTCAGCTTGCGCCTGCAAAGTTGGCTTTCTTTTGAGCGCATTTTGATTCCTTTAAAATCATTTACTGTGCGTGCATGGTACTTTTTTGTGTGACTAAGCTCTCAAAGTGAGCTGCTGAACAAGGGTTTGCAGTCTGCATGAGCGGTTGATTTCCCTGCACGGTGATGAGTTTGGTTAAATGTGTCGTGGGCTGTGCAAAATGCATGCAGAGCCCCGGTCTGACCCCCTGCAAAGCTTGGAGAGGGGCAGAAGACCCTGTACCGCAGCTCCTTGGTGCTTGTTGGAGACAAAGAGCGTGCTGCTGAAATGGCTGGCAAGACAGCCAGGGAAGATGACCTCCCCTACAGCTTTAGGAGCCCTGCAGCTGCTAGTGGTCCTAGAGGACTTCTTCTCCTAGACCTTTCAGGGAAAATGAGGTGGACAAGAGATATAAAAGCCAAAGCACTGGGAGATGGTAAAGCACGTGGGATATTCTGCTCTTTTGGCAAACAGACGTGATGTCCACAGCTACTTCTAGTAGGCAGCAGTGCTTCAGAGACCTGCAGAACGAAACTCCTATTTTCCTTCTGTTATTCTTTAAAGACAAAAATAAAACAACCCTTCCCTTCCTCACGTCCTCGGGAAAACTGTAGAAATGGACACCGAGGGGAATGGCTGCCTTCTCCAGGATGGGAAGCAGGATTTCTGGCTGGGACGGGTGGGGAGGCAGCGGTAGGGTACAAGCAACTTTCCTGAGCCATGGTGTGCTGCTGGGCTGAGGCTGCACCCAAGCACCTTGGTCTCACACTGCCCATCTCCCCCACACTGCCTCCTCTTACCCCGCAGGGGCGCAACACTTGAGCCACCCCCATCTCTCTCTATGCAAGTGCTGGTGTGTCAGCACCTGCCATAGGCATTAAATCCATTAGCCCTCAAGTGCCCCATGGGCTGCCAGCTGCTGGCCCCCCATAGATAGCAGCTTCGTGCACGTGGCCATTGCCAGCCCCCCAGGCAAGGGGGGTAAGAGGCTCAAGCCCAACATGGGGGTTTCTGGGTGTGGCAAGGGGGTACAAGCAGAAACGGGTGTGAGGCCAGAGGGGAGTGGCAAGAACCAAACACATCCTGCTCTTGGGCTGTACGCGGAGGCGTGCTAGTGTGTGGAGTGAAGGTGAGTGCCCCGCCGGTGCCCCCCAAGAGCCAGGGTGGGCTGCTTCACCACTGTGGACCATTTGACCACTGTTTCCCTCTATAGCCCACTGCTTCCTCCCCCTTGGGAAGGGGAGCAGCATCCTCAGAGGGCTGGGTAGCACTTTGAGACCTTTGGGAGCTCAATTTGGAGGCCCTTGTTGCACACTGCAGTCCTGGTCTGGCTGGAGGACAGGACTGGTAACAGGAGCTGGCGGTGCCGTGTCTGGCATCCCGTGGGATGGGAAGCTCGGTCTGAACCGAAGGGGCCATTTAGCATTGTGAATTATTGAGTACTTTGCAATGCGGAGGAGCCGAGTGAGCCAGCTGAGGTCGGGCAACCTGTGCTCCACTTTTAGAAATGCTGGCTGACTGGGGGCCAAAACACCCCTCCAGCCCAGCAAAGCCACGGTGCGCAGGCTGGAGCCCCCCGCAGCAAGGTGGGGATGTAGGGGCTGATGGGAGGCAATGCCAGGGGTCTTGCTGGTGGTGGGCCGGGCAGTGGGAGCAAGAGAGGTGGGGATGCGCTTTCCCTCCGGGGCTGGGGAGAGCAGGCTGGGCAGTGAGCTGTGAGCCCGCTGCCAGTGCTTAATATTTATTAATGACTTGGAAAAGTGGGGGAAGCAGTGAAGCAGCAAGTTTTGCAGATGGCATGAAATTATCTAGGTTAGAGAAGACTGTGCAGGCACCCGGCGGGACTTACCCAAGGTAGGCAAAGGGGCATGCGAACCTTGCTGTTGATGAACACATCGGAGAAGGCTGCCTCTGCGCCCGCTGCCACCTCGCTGGGTTCTGAATCGAATGTAGCTGCCTGGGTGGCGGCGGGGGGAGGCTGGGTATCACCGCACACAGTTCAGTGGGAACATCTGCTCAGTCTGCAGCAGCCGTCTCAAAAGAGAACAAAATGGCTGGCTATATAAAGAACAGGATTAAAAAAAAAAAACATGTTGGAAATACCACCTTTCTGCTCTCTAAGCAGAGCAGGTGAATTGTGGGCTGGAGTCATCCTCTTGTTGCATGAGTAATGTAGATGAAGAACGGGAGCAAAAAATGGGCAAAGAAAATGGACAGAGAAACTGAAAATAGCAACTGTCTTGTTCCCACTTGTATGAGGAGGATTGTGGTGAGGTGTTTGAAAAATAAAGACAAATCAGTTTATCTTCCTAAATAAGCCACAATCAAAGAGACATCCATTGACACTGATGGACAAAATGGCTCATGTGGGCAAAGGAATGGACACTTTTAAGCAGTGCATCATCAGCCCGGGGGATGAGATGGCACAAGATGCATTGTGCATGCGAAGAGTCCAGTGTTATTCAGCATAGGACTGGACATGCAGGTGAATCACAAAGACCTTCACGTTTCGTGTCGGGGTTAGGAGTTGGCATGGCAGGTACCAGGATGCAGCTCCTAAGAGTTGCCCTTGAGGCTCCCTGCAGCTTTTCCCTAAGGTACGCTAGCGGCCACAGTGCGAAGGTGATGCTGAGCTGGGAGGGCAGGTGAATGCCCCCCCGCCCCAGCGGCGCAAGGCCATCAGCCAGCATGTGGGAGCCATCATCACCTCTGACTTCTTCACAAAAGAGGACTGAGGTGGTGGGCTGTGTCACCAACATAGCTGGGGGAAAGAGGCAGAGAAAATTGGGGTTTACATCAAAATGCCTGCTGATCCTTGCCTCTCCACCTACCCGTCGGCACCCAGGACTGAGGTTCAGCCTTCCCCCTGCAGTGCGGTGGCAGCATCTCTTTGTGTGGGGCTTTTGCTGCCTGGTGCAGACGGCTGCGGGACAAACACAACATGCAAAGGCTGGGCCTTGGCAGCTAATGGAGAAAAACATGAGTTTGAAATAGCTCATCTTGGAGATGCATATATTATTTGTAACACTGAAAAGGAGCTGTTTATCATCTAGGATCTTAAAGCAGTGGGGCTGTAAACAGCATTTGGTCCCTCGCACAGGTCTTTTTCACTCCTCCAGAGCAAGGCAAGGGGAGTCATCGCTCATCACGGGTGCTCGCTGCACCGCTTTGTAAAATTCTTCTAGAGTGGTTAAATCACTCAAGCAAGACAAGCCTTTGCCTCCGATACGGCTAGGAAATGTGACCTAGTTAAGCCCAGCCGCTTCTGAGTGCGATGAAATGGAAGCGACTTGCGCTTGCTGAAATTTGACACCAGAAATAGGGCATTTGCTGCTCTCCCGTCCAGCGGAGCCACCGAGCCCGCGGTGTGTCTGCGGGTGGGTTGGTGGGTGCACGAGGTAGCACACTGCCACAGCAACCCCGTCCCAACCCTCCTTGTCTGCTGCCGCCCTGATGGGTGCCAGGGACCCCTACAGCCCCGGCCATCCCCGCTCTGTGCCTCACTCTCCTCCATGAAATCCAATTAAAGGGTGAAATGAATTTCGGAGTCACTGCTAGGGGCCGGGAAATGTCCGTGCATGAGAGAAAAAAAGGCCTGTCTGCTGGTACCGGAGCAGCAGAGAACTGGCTCTGGTCTCATTTTAAGGCCAGCCCCACTGAAAAGCTGCTGCCACGGCTGCAAGGGAGCTATAAACGTACCATGCAATAACGTTATCGCTTTGATGGATGCTGTAAAGGCTTTGAATGCCTTTTTTTTTTTCCTTTTACACTGTGGCCTTGTACCTTGCAGCCTCCCTTGCTGTAATGTTTCTTTTGTAACTCAAATCCTGCCCCCTCCTCTCTCCCTATCTCTTTTAATGGGCAGAATGCATTCGTTTGCTGCCCCTTTCCTGGAGAAAAAAAGAAATGCTCTACCATTTGAGGAAAAAAAGCCTTTCTCCTCTCCTCTTACCGCTCCCAGGGCAGGTTTATGCCTCTCCAACACTGATTAGTGCAGAAGCGACCAGAAAGGAGCTTCAGTGCAGGCTGCTCAAGTGCCTGGAGCTCTTCTCTCAGAGAAGCTCTGGCCTTGTGAGGACTGTGGGCTCCTCGTGCCTCTGGAGGAGAAAGAAACCTCTTGGTGCTAAAAGCCATTGGTTTTGGCATTTTCTTCCTCAGAAATAGTTTCCCTTTTAATGGTGTTATGCTTGGGGCAGTCCACTCGAACGCACTGCTGATGTCTTGGACCCTCCACGGGCTGACACGAGAGCTTGGGAGTGCACCACAGTGATGTGTCCTCAATTTGCCATTTTAGGAGTGCTGTGCAAATGGCTGGACTGGCTGATGCAATGGATCCTTTCCCAGAAGGATCCCCTCCATCCTCCCTCACTTCTCAGCAGCTTTCCTCCCTCCCTCCCTCCCTCCCTGGTGCTTTCCCCCTGCGCACCCTCAGCCTGTGGAGCTCACTGCTGCCAGTTAGGATGGAGGCCAAAAGCACTGAGGGGTTTGCAAAGCAATTAGGTTCAGAGGATAAAAGGTCCCTGAAGGCTATTAAAGCTGCAGGCGCAGCCCCTGCTCGAGGAGTTGCTACGCCGTGGACTGCCAGAGGCTCGGAGGGTCCTCTGGGGAAAGTCACACTCTACGCTTGTCCTGACCTTTCTGCACTTTTTCCTTAAACATCTGCTCCTGGCCACTGCTGCAGACAGCGTACCAAGCTGGATGACCACCAGTCTGGGGAAGTATGGTCATTCTTACGTCCTGCTCTCCCGCAGTTTTCTGATTTTGTTCACCCTCCTTCTGTCTCTCCGGCTGTTTCCCTGCTAGGATGACTTCTCTTTCCCGCTCTGCTCTGGCCCTGTTCTCGCCTTATATGATTTGTTTCAACGTTCAGCCCTTGCTTGGCTTCGGCTGTAGGTGACTCATTCTCTGCGCCTTGCCTCCGTCCCACCTCTTGGCTGTCTCTTGGACATCTGCTCTGTGCTGCATCATTCAAATGTAGCCTGCCTGAAAATGAAGCCCTGCTCTGTCCCCTGACACAGCCCCTTTACAGCAAAAACCTGCCTTCCCTGGAGAGCTGAGGCTTCTCCAAGGGCACAGTGGGCTCCCCAGTGGATAGCATCAACAGCAAGGCATTGGTGCAGTCCTCTCCTCCTATCTCCAGCCTAAAGGTAACTTTAACTATCTCCCAATCAGCCTGGAGTCACAAAAGCAGTTGAGGGATGGAGCAGCACAAGCTCCCGCTGTGCTCATTGGGCTACCCCTGGGTACTCAGTTATGGAGATTTGCAAGGCTTGTTGGGTGCAAGGAGCCATGCACAGCCAGCTACCTGCTTGCACTGCTGCCCTGTGGCTCCCTCCCTGCTCCTGCACCCATTTCCTGGATGCACCTTGCTCAGCGTGCTCTGCCTGCCTTTGTTCTTTGCCCGCCCTGCTGCAGGGCGGCACAACTTCTCTGAAGAATTCCCTGCTCGTGGGAGGAGAGGGAGGGATAGAGCTGCTTTGCGCTACCTGAGGCCCTGCTGAGAAGAAGGGCTGCCCCATCCCTGTTTGTCTCACAAACCAGGTCCCCTGGAGACCCCAGTTCCTCAGGGGCACTGAGCACAGGGAGCTCACTGCAGGAATATGCATTTGTACCCATAAGGATGGAGTAAGAGTACCATTTCTTTTAGTCTTACTTCCAAGTTTGCTTCCATGTAGAGCTTTGGAGTTAGATGTAGCTGGTCAGCAAGGGTATAAAATCTAACAAAAGTAGAAGGTTGAGTTTCAGGCCAGTATCATTAGACTAGACACAACTTGATGAATGTGTTTTCTTTCTTCCCTCCTCTCCTTAAATTAATTCATACCAGGCCAATGTTTCCTTCTTGGTGAGGGATTTCTGAGGTTCTGACTCCATGGAAAGTTTGACTGGCGTGGGTGTGCAGCCAATTTTTGAAGGCAGCATTTGTTGAGGGTTTGCTCAGTGCTTGGAGTATAAAACTGAACTAAACATATACATGCAGTTGCTGTGCTAAGAGTAAGGGCTCTATGTGTGTACTGTTCAAACACACAGGAAGGACTCGGCTGCTGCAAACCCAAACCGACTGGCCAAAATTAAATAAAGATACGCACTTAAGAAACTCCCGTGCAGATTTACAGTTGAATAACATCTGGGAAGAGACAAAACCTAGGTGCATTTCTGAGTGAGGACTTCCACAGCTTCTTAATGTCAACAATAATAAATCATTTTATAGGTGCTTTTCACCTTGAAGCGTCTCCAAATGCTTTGTAGATCTGTGTGTTTATACGACCATTTGCCCAGCAATGAAGGGGAGGCTCTGGGGTGGGATGCAGCAGCCATTCTGTGTTTATCTACAGTGCCCTTGGGCACCTTCTCCTCCTTTCAGAGTCCTGCAGTGCACACGCGGTGTTGTTAGCTCTCTCTAACTTCCTCCTCCAACCTCCTTCCCCTGCATTTCTCTAGGCTTTCTCCATATCCCTCCTTGCATCCCTTGCTCCCACTTTCACCCTCTGTGCTGCGTTTCTTGTGCCTGGACAGCCCTTCCTGCTCTGGCCTGTGCATGCACTATTTCTCTTCCTTGGCAGTCCTCTGCAAAACCGTCCTCCTGAAGCACTCCCCCCTTCCTTCCTCTCCTCCAGACTCCTCCGCGCTTGAACTCTTAACTTTCAGTTGAATTTGCATGCCATGCCTGTTTCAGCTTGCATGCTGCCTGGAACAGCAAAGATGTTTTATCTGCAGTGACAAATTGCTGCATAAAGTTACAGTGCTACATGAAAAGAACAACCAACCTAATGGTATTGCAACCTGGTGGCCGTGATATGCCACGGAGAAGAAGGTTAAAGAAAACAAAGGCCAGTGCTGATATATTAAGGTCTCAAAGCAAAGAAACATACTTAAAAGGTTTCCTTATCTAATGCTTTGCATCTAGACACTTTCTGAGATCATCTGTTGATTCTCAGAGTCTCCTGTTATAGGCAGAGGAAGGACAAACTTCCTTGCACCTCAGGGGTGGCCTGAGCACACTGATCTTAAGAGCCATCTAGCAATTCTTCATAGGGCTGAAGTTCCCAGGTTTCAGTTATACCAATGGTATGATTTAAATTGTCTTACGTGAGGACTCCAATGCCATGTGCCTAACCTCACCCAGCCCCTACCACCTGATCCTCTGCCATACCTGTTCACCTTAATTTTTGCTTCTGGGCTGGGCTTCTTTGGGATTTCAGATCATTTTACAAGAGTAAGCACTGCATGGAGTGCTGGGCAGTTGGCAAGCAAACTGCCCTGAGGTGCTGCTCATCATCTACCCGGCACTTGCAAATCACAGTTTTCCACTCTTCTCCATGCCTTTGTCCCAAGCTTCATCTCTAGCTCTTCAACACGGAGAGTCATTTATAACGTGCTCGTGTAGCACCTTGCACTGCAGGAGTGAGGTCTCTACATGCAACAGCAGTAACGGTCGGATAATAAGTGGTCTCCCTCCACCCTGGGCAGAAGCAGAGCTGATCTCAGTGCAGCAGGCAGCTTGGAGCCTTTGGCCTATTCCCCCCTAGACGTGGTGGATAGTCTGACTCATGTGGCATGTATCTATTAGAAACAGGCCTGGGATTGTCCTCACCAATTTCCACAACAAAACGGGACGGAAAGTAGCCAGGGGACAGTACCAGGCCTCGGCTGTGAGTTCTAGTCAGGAAAACAAGGAAAACCAGATGGCTTTGACAGCTCAAGGTAACTGAATACCATTGGTGCAAAATCTTAGGTTGTTGAATGAGATAGACAAGTGAGAATGGTGGAAAATAGGACTGAAAGGGACCTTCTGTATCATATTGCCCAATCCCCTGCTGTTTGGGGTAGCTGTGGTATCTGTAAAGAACTGCCTCACCTCTGCGTCAAAACAAGTTGGGATTTTTGTCCTGATAAAACCTTCTGGAAGGCAATTCCAGAAATGCACTTCTTGGACTTCTTCTAATTTCCAGCTGAAATGTATTCCTGGCAAATTTTTAGGCACTTGTTCTTGTGCCAGCGCTGCCCTTTCACTCAAATAGCTCTTCTCTCTTCCTGGTACTTCCCTCTGGGGTATTTGTAAGCAACAAATATATCTCTTCCCAGCCTGCATTTTGCTAGACTCAAGAAACCAAGCTCATTTAGTCTCTTCTTGTAGAAGAAAGCTCTCTCCTCCCCTGGTCATCCTAAGAGAGAAAGGCGCAGAAAAGGCAATTTTAAATTAATTCATCTTTTATATGGACATACAATGTTCTGTACTTCTGCGATGGCATTAAAATCTTGCTAGTTCTATTAGAAATCCCTCATCTGACATGTCTTAGGTTCACATTTGTCTTTCTCACATCTGCATGCTATTGCCAGCTTACAGTCATTTGATCGGCTAGTGCGCTCAGGTCTTTCTCCTCCTCTGTCACTTCCAGCTGATGAGCTCCCAGCTGGTAGCAGAAATTCTCGTTATTACTCCCTCAGGGCACGACCTCGCATTTTGTACTATTAAATTTGATTCCATCTCTATTGCTTCTGCCCCTTTTTTGTAGGAAAACTGCTCTGATTAGTCACCGTATAATGCCTTAGAGACCTAAAGACACATTCACTATATTTTTATTTTTAGAAACTGTTTGCTGTTTCAGTATTTTCATTCAGTGAATGATGCTGATGTCTCTCTGTATTACCACATCTTTCTAACAGAAACTCCAGGCTGATGTGGAGAAGGGCAGGGGAAAATTGCCTCCCAGATGAAATATATGGCAAGAACAGGTATATTTCCAAACTGTTTCAAGGAAATAATTTTTTAAGTTATTTGTCACTCCGCTGCACGAAATGATCAGACACACTGTCCAATCAACAGCAAACCAGAAATGTGCAGGTATGAAAATGTTCTGTATTACCTAATTATTTTTTCCAAAGTGATCCACCATTGCTGTGAGTGAATTTACTGTGTCTCGCTGCTGGGATGCAGTTCTCGTCTGCAGAGCTGTTCACAGTGATGGCTCCCAGCACTTTGGTTTTTAATCATTAAAACTATTTTATGATGTTCAAAGTACTTCAGAAACAACTGTCTTTATTGCTTAGTTGTTGCGCTCAATTACTGTGGCAGTGGGCAGCTTATGAAGATCTGTGATGGTGGTGAGAATTCATTTATTCTAACCTCTCTTTCTCAATTACAAATAATGCTATATGGAGATGGTTTTACCCAGAGAAGGTCTGATGTAATTCAAAACAACCCCCATGTCCTCAAGATGCTGTAGCAGCTCTGAAGAGTGTCTGACACTGCTGGTGCTTTGTAAGGAGACACCTTTGCGTGCTGAGGAAAATTGCTACCGCAAGAGCTATTTTATGGAAAAATGTACCTCAGGAAACAGCTGGGGAGAGGTGCACACAACAGTACTGCAGAATTTTATTTCCCATGTCTAAATTGTCTGGTATATGTTTGTGAGGTGTTTCATAGAGCTGTGAGCTCTTTACTGGCTTTGTAGGTGTTTGAGCAGCACCTAAAGCAATGGGACTCTCTGCCCTGAGGGGACCTCTGCAAAGTCCATGTCTGCAAATGACTATCGAGGTTACTTTGGCTGCTTGCAAACCAGAAAAGGCCGATGCATGTAGGGAGCTGTGGTACTGACATGGTATTAAAATCAAAGGTGGTTTCAATTTCTTCTCACTTATGCAAATGGGGCAAATCCCAGAAGCACATGACAATTTGCCACGGTGGTCTTCAGATGGACAAAATTCGGTTCTCATGACAGAACCAAATTTTCTTTCCACACTGTGTTCTGCATATGCTCTGACGATCCCCTCTGTATTGGGATGCTGTAAGGATGGGGTGTCTGAGGGGAGGACGCTTGCTGTGTGCCCCTGCTCAAAGTGTCAGAGGGGCAGGATCTCTGTGCACCTTTTCAAGCTATGCATCATGTTTTTTTGCCTGCAAAGACTGTATTTCCTGCCTCATCCAGACATGCTAACGAGGCATCCGTGACATCTGACAGGGCCTATCTACAGAGATGTGAAAGAAAATAGCAGAGGGAGAGGGAAGGTGAAGCGTCATTTTGGAAGCACGAGAACTTCTGAAACATTAATCTGGTGAATAACTCCCTGCCAACAGAACTTCACTAAACCACTGATCTGAATCATGTTGCAGATGGCATCGTCTTCCAAAATGTTAGCAAAACACAGGGCTCAACCTTCAGTGGCCATGCATCGCTATTTCTGATCCAGCACAACAACATGCCTGTAAAAGACAGAGCTTGTAATAACTGCAGCTCAGGAAAAAAAACCCAACCTGTTTGAGATCTGAATAGCTAGCTTGCAGCAGGAGAATTGCCCATTTTGCTCAGTGCAGCAGTGAAGATGGGCTCATAAGATAAAGAGCACCGCATGCTCTGATAGTCTGTGAGATCCACTTTGATGCCTTCTTAAAAGTGTAAAATCCCGACTGGCATTTCTGAATGTAAGGCGAAGGTTCTAGGCTTGATAAAGTAGGACCAGCCATGACACAAGCAGAAGGAGGAGGAGGAGATTGCATGTCAGCCAGGAGCCTCCATTTATGTTATTTCATGGCTGCAGGAAGAATTTAGGCTTGAAACATTGTTTTAAATGCTAAAACCAGTGTGACCTGATGCCAGGATGGATAACTAGTAGTGCTCTTGAGCATGTGATCTCTGGTACCAGAAGCTACATGTGTATTATCTCAGCCTAAGGTCTTTTTGGCACCTGAATTTAGGTGCCCATCCTGGCCATGTCTCACCTTTTCAGTAAGAAGAGATTAATGGTCCCCACCTCCCTACACCTGATTTCCATGCAGGAGGACACGCTGGCTCCAGGTGAGAGCTGTGGTTGCTCTGAGTGGGTGCTCATCCGCATGGACAGGACCCTGAGGAGAGCCACGGCACACATCCGAGGCACTCTCCAGCCAGCTGTAAAATATGAGCACCTCTCCTGGGTGCCTGGGGTCTGGCAGCCTGATCTCAGCTGGAGTTTCACAGGAAGCAGAGCTGAGATTTCCATCACCCTGGTTTCCCAAGGAGGGACAGGCCTTGCAAGGACACCGGTACCTGTCTCCTGGGCTTTACCCTGGCATCTGGCCCAGAGCTACCACTGAGAAGTCTTTACAAAAGATGGCCAGCTTCTGTTAGACATCTTTCGCACACACACCCTGGCACAACGATGCTAAAAGAACAATGCTAAGGATTGTGAAAGCAAGCCCTCCACAAGCAGGAAGGCAATGGAGGAGAGCCAGAATAATGGTTGCCTTGTGCAATCTTATTTTGGGCTCTATGAGCATTTAACTCGCCTGCTATTTTAGCCCCTGGAGCCCTGCCTCTCTTAGTGCACGGACTGCAGCTGCAGAGGGGCTGAACAGCAAAACATGAGGATGGAGGAGGCTATTGCCAGTTGACCTATACTCCTTTTGTTGGAGAAGCTGGAAGGCATGTGTAGTCATTGAGGTGGAGGCTGAAGGAAGAGACTGCCTCATTGGCAAGACACTGGAGTGCTGTCCCTCAGAGCTGGACTTTCTCCCTGCCTCCATTGCTATGTGCCTGTGGAATATCACGGATATCACTTCAACCGGCGTTAGCAGCTATTCACTGCCTCTGTGTGCTCTTGTTTCCCAGTGCCCATCTTGAAATCCTAGGGGTGCTGATCTCCGCAGTGATGGAGATCAGTGAGAGCCCTGCTCTGAACCTGGAATCCTATGCTAACCTGCTGGTCCCTGGGTAGGCAGACCCTAGGCAGCTCAAAGAGGGTATCAGAAATGACTGCCTCTTCCCATCAGGAGGTGAGCTGGTGATAATAAATGCAGGAGTTGCTGTAAGCACTTCAGCATTGTAATGGTGTTATAGAAGAACCTAAGAGGAAATTAATAGGGCCAGAGTAACTGGATTTGAATAGCATGTAGTACAAAAGGCTGAGGAATCCATCAGCCCGAGGCAAGACCTCTCACAGAAGATGTCAGCCCAGCCAGTTAAAGTCAGGCAGTGTTAGAAGAAACTGAATATAATGTCAACCTGCATAATAGACACTGCTACCACCTATCACAGTAATGAGATTTCATAAAGAAAAGCCCATCTCGGTGGCTTCCAGAAGGATTTCCTTTAGCAGACAGCTGGGCACCTGGGCTGATTAAACACAGATACAAGTTTGAGCAACTGGAACAGCCTATCACGTTTTACTGTACCCAGGCAGTTCTAGCTAAAAAAGATGCAGCAAACACATCCAGTCCATTTTTAGCTCATCTCTGAATGTATACACATTGTGAGAGAACTAACCATTTAGTCCCTGCGATGAACATAGTACAGCACAGGACCCATTAGCAGTCCTTCCACTGGAATGGGCGCCCTGCTCAGTCCCCAGAGGTGGGAATAGCATCTTGCAGCCTCTGCCGTGAGACAGCAAGAGGCAGGATGCATAGATTTGCTGTCACCCCATCCTGCAGGCCGATGGAGAAAAGCAGGACAATGACACTTCCTCTTGGTTAGAAGACAGGAGCTGCCACGGTGCTTCCTCTGTACCGGAGGAGGACCTGAAAGCAGGACTCGGCCATGAGTCTCTCCACGCTTGGCTCTGCACACAGTACAGCTACGACGATTCATGGCTGGCCAGAGCCACAGGCACAGCCCCATCCCTCCCAGCAATACGTTGGTGAGGTTCTTGTACCTTTTCGCTGGTTTCAAAATCAGCTGCTGCCAGTCTCAGTTAAGACACTGCCAGCTGGAGTTGGGGCTACGCTTGTGATTTTGATCTGCGATTGCCTGGTGACATGTCG
>NW_008824791.1:4884253-4898932 GCF_000699105.1 Pygoscelis adeliae
CACCGGGCTTGTAGGCAGGGAGCTCCTCAGACCTCATTTCCCCGCACAGAAGGACTTTGTTTGACTCTCAGAGTGATCTGGGTCCCAGTTCCCTTCCTCAGGACACCCCTGACAAATGATGTCACATCTCAGCAAAAGAGTGGCTTCTAGCACCATACTTTTTGAAATGTCCTACTTTACAGTCAGGGGTCAAGCAACAGTGAGACAATCTAGTGAGAAGAAAGGAACGGTGCAATTAAGTAAAGGGATGCCAAAGGCAGGGAAGGTTGAGACTTCTCTCCTTGTGAATCTTTGTAAAGCTGGGACCGAGGCATGATTCCTTAAATCACGCAACATCTGGAAGCCACTGGCAGGCTCACAGCACAGGCAAAATGGATGTTTCTGTTACTGGTATTATTATTGTCATCAGTCCTACTAACCAAGCAATGATAGAAAAATGCATCATCCAAGGAACAGTGTCCACCCTCCATTTCTACACAATATGGCTTTAATTACACTCAAAGGATCTAATGACAAATTAGGGCCTAGTCAGTGTGCTTTGAAGTCAACAAAAAGATTCCTGTTGACTTGAGTGGGCATTGGCTGAGGACCGCAAGCTACAGGAGGAAGACTGAATCGCTGTGATCCCATACAGGACTCTATTAAGGGATGGCTTTGCCTCCATGAGAAGATCATTGATGTCAGAGCCAGCAGAACTGAGAGCCCATGGCTGCCAAAATCAGGAGCACCGATTTATCAAAAACCCTGTGCTGCGGTGTTCCCATTCACTTCTGATCTGTAGAGGAGTTGCACGCCGGTCCATAACTCTCACCACTTACCCACACACCATCCTGTCGCATTCCTAGGGAGTCACCCTTCTAGGACTACTATTTTCTTAGTTGTAAAATGGGACCAGGTCATCAACTCAGGCACCAGCTCCGAATCTGGCCTCCTCTTTTTTTTTTCTCTTCATCTAGAAGAAATGGCAATCCACACTAATTTTTAAAACTGGCAAATCTATCAAATCAGATCCAATTAGGCTCTTTCCACCCCTTGCACATGCCTGAAATAAAGCTTCTGTTATTGGAGTTTAGCTGACAATGCTTTTGTGCAAGAAAGGAAAGGCTTCAGTTAGTTTTCCTGTAACTGAAGCCATATGGAATTGAAACTTGTTGAATCAATAATGAAACATGTCTGTGTCACAAAGCAGTTTTGATTCCAAGAGATACAATGGACTGTTTGCAAAGTCACATTGCTGGTTAAAACTATGTTTTTTTAAATTGACAAATAATTTAGGGACTCAGCTGCTTAGGAGGATATGGTCTAGCTGATTGCCTGAGAAAGTTTTAAAAAATCCCCAACCAGCCTCAGGTTCTCTGTTGACTCGCTTTCATAATACATTTAACTTCACTGTGGCAAATGCTTGCCAGCCATTTAGGCAAGTTGCTTAAGACACGTCAAGAGACATGAAGAGTAAAAATGATTTCAACCTCCTGATTTCCCATCCACCCTTCCCAACACATGCACAGTAGCTGCACTGAGAAGCAGGTGAATTGCTAATGCAGATTAAGTTGTCCTTTGAGGAGCTACTGCAATTAATCCACCCAGTAACCCCTGAACAAAGAAATATTTCCGTGACACATCAGCGTTTCCAGATTTGGAAAGGACTTGACAAATGCCTAACTGAACTTGCACAGTGAACTGTGGTGGAGAAAAGAGTGTGCAGCCTTCAGAGGAGGGCATGGAATATCTAAGGGGGTAAATAACCTACTTGCTCGACTGTAGCATTTATTTTATTTTATTTAGGTGCTTGGCAGTGAAGGAGGGCGTTGGAGGACATCAGAGGTGCATCAGCAAAGCTTGCTGGTGTCTAGAAGTTTCTTCACTTTCGTGTAGCATGCCTGTAGCCACCTGAAGTCCATCTATATTACAATATGAGGTATTCCCCCTCGTTTTGGTTCTTGGCCTCAGTGTCACGTGGCTTCGTAATGCGAATGTAAAGTAGCATTTTGTGGAACTCAAAAAGCTTTGGTAATTCTCTTCAAAAAGCTGAGCTTTTCTGCATTTCCTTTCTTGGTAGCACTGGGCTAGGTCTGCCCCGAGAATATCGCATTTCATAATCTCTTGGTTCCTGCTGGCCCCGGGTATAAGACAAGCATAAGACCCCTGCGCTTTCCGAGCAGGAGGAGTGCTACGCGGTGGTGGACTCTGGGCTGGCAGCTCGGGTTTCCTCCTCAGGGACTGTCGGAGCAGATGCCTGGAGCCCCGTTTTTTCCTGAGTTTTCTTTCTTTCCTCTCTGATTCTGTGTTGGGTAATTAAGGACTGAAAGGTTGCCTTAAGTGCAGCCTTGGGAATCGTATTTTACTGCAGACAGTGTTCCCTGTTATCAGTTATTGTATTATAATAGGGCCTAAAAATCCAATGCACATATGATCCTTTCTCGGAAAGGTTTAGTATCGAAACACATTAACCATGGAGGCAGATAAGAAGATACCTACGATTATGGTGCACTGTAGCACTGTAAATGGAGGTAACTTGAGCCAGTGTGCGCTGGAAAGAGGCAGGCACTGGTGGCAAATCGCTCAAATCCCAGTTCGGTGCCTCCAGCGCAAAATTTGAGTCCTGTAGCAAGGGAATGGAAATGCCACAGGAGACAAAATCATTACTAACCAAAATAGCTGACATAATCCGTGGTTTTATGGGAACCTGCCTGTCGGTAGGGGTATATATCAACTTCCTGGTGTGGATTTTCCATAGTAATTTACCACTCTGGCAAAAATAAAACCCCCAACAAAACCCAAACAAATGAAGTGAAAAAACAAGAGAGCGCAATGTCTCATAATAAGCTCTCTCTGTTGTGGCAGCAGCTGCAGTTTCTCCTCTCAGATTTCTTTTCTGTTATTACTCAGAAAGAATCAGCAGCTGCTTAGGAAATATTCCAGAAAGATTCATTGAGAAGTTCCTGGTTGTTTTTCACATACTAATCTGACAGAAGTAACGTCTTCAAGGGACTGGCTCTCCTGTTTTTCATCTGCTCCTCATAAATTAGCGGCTTCTGATAATGTGGTTATCTAAAAGGAAACAACAGCAGGAAGAATCCAGAAATAACAGGTCCAGGTGATGGGAGTCAAGTACGTTTTTTTATGTCACAGAAGGGGTGTAGGAATTGCTTAGCTTATTTTAATGATCGGTTTTGCATCTCTTTAAAAATTTTTGCTCAACCAAACTGCTTTCCAAGTGGGTGTATCTGGAGGCAACACCCATAAGAGGGATCATTTGGAAGAGACACCACACAGGCTCCTCTAAAAGTAGTAAACCTTCAGGACATATTAACTCTGGAGTGATTTTGGTGCTGTCATTGTGCTCTGTGCTTTAGGGCTGGAGCGTGCTGCCATCAGAGCCCGGCCAGGAAAGCTGTCGGGGTGGAGCTCAGTGGGATGGTCCAGATCGGTGCCTCTGAACAGGCACTCCTATTGCTAAACTTCGCTGTTCTTTCTTGTGCACCTTCTTTTAACTGGGATGCCTGCTCAACAAGAGCATTTCTCCCCATAATGAGGATGCCTAAGGAGAGTCAGAGCTGATGCCTGATCCGAGTCCGGAAGCCGGTAACCAGTGGTTGTTAAACAGGTCAGTGGGGTAGAGGTGAGCAATCGTGTCAAGGCTCAGAGTTCCCCCAAACTGTGGCTGGAAGCTGTCACCCTGAGCCTTTCCCCTGCCGTTGGCCCCCGGTTGTAAAACGAATCACATTCCCATTTCCAGGTCTCTGGTGCATGAGGGCACAATTCAAACGTCATCTTTTGAATGATGTTTGCCCATCATTCAAAATCAAAGCCTGTTTGCCCTTCCCCTGTCCTTCTGTGTCACGGGCAGCCCTGCACTCTGAGCAAAATCCAAAGCTCCTGTTGGCATCCAGAAGTGAAGACATGGGTCTTCACAGAGTCAATATGGAGCTTCCAAAGCTCTCAAGACGATGAATCTTGCTGCATGGAGCATTAACTGCAAAAGCTGCTTCTCCTCTTCAGCTGTCACTAGCGGGTAGGGAAAAAAAAATTAAAGCTGGGTAAAAGCTATTTGGATCTGTGATGTCCAGTGCTGTAAAATGCCGTCCACTGAAGTACACAAGCTCTCAGGAATGTGGAAGAGATAATTGGAGGCTAATAGAGCTTTTACTGCTGGCTGCCCGACCAATTATTTCTATGGAAAAATCCTGACTCTTTCGCTTTATTGGAGTGAGTTCATGATCATCTATATAAAAGAAAGCTGTATTCTGAGAACACATACGCATTTGCATACGGATGGTGTTCTCTTGCAAATTATTTGAATAAAAATAAAAGAAGAATGAAAACAGGAGTTTTCACTCAAGGGAAAAGTTAATGAACTCACTTCTCTTTCTTTCACTCCCTGATTAAATATTATGTTACCATTTTATCTTTGTGCATGAAGAGTAAAGCCCTATTCTGTATTTTGCCAGCTTCATTCATGAAGCTTTGTATTATTTTTACTGCAATAAAAAATTAAAAATTACTCTCTCCACATAAGAAGCAGAATAGAGAAGAGAAGAGCAGTAATTCCCTGCAGTATGGAGGAAGGAGAAAGTGAAAGATGAGATATCCTCTTTTGTTTGTTTGAATAGGCATGAGATGTGCTCCAACATGTGCTGACAGGAGCAGTCGGAGAAGACTGGCTACAGAAGCTCAGCAAGAAATGCAAAAGGCATTACCTGCTATGTAAGATACCAGTGAGACCTTCCTTTCTGAAAAGTGTTGTTTTCTTTAACACTTAATATTACTGAGAGCCCATGGGCTCAGTAGCAGATTGTACTGATGTTTTAAAGTTGACTGCTTGATCATTCTAATTCAGATCCTGTGGATTTTCAGTGTTGGTAGCTAAGTGGATTTCAGTGGATTTTCAGTTGGAGCAGTTGAGCACCACTGGACTTCCTGTTCTGCAATGTTCAGGTAGCTCAGCTGAGCTGGTGTTCATCACATGGGGCACCACCTTCTTTTAGGTGTCAGCAGAAGCGTTGGCAGCATTCAGATAAGTAAGTCCGGATTCGTATGCCAGAAGATGATTCCAGAATTGGCTTGGCATTTTATGAACACATCAGAAGGCTATTGCCATGGATTTGTCAGTCTCCGGATATATGAAATTTGCTAGGAGTCCCTGTCTGAGACAGCACCAGAAAACTAGCTCTGTATGAAAGCAACTTCATGGGGAGTGCCCATGACCTGCTAAATATGGCTGGTTTTCAAATGTTCTTGAGAATGAACATTGTTGCTTTTAATCTAGAAATGGATGCAGGGTTTTATAGAGGCTTAGTGCCTGAATAGCTTGCTGTCTTCTTCGATCGGCTGTTGAGATGTAAGCAGAGGCAACATGGAATCACAGACGAGATATCCACATGCAAACCTTGTAAAACACAGTGTTTTCTGGGGGAAAAAATGTAAATTCCAGGTAAGTGAGAACAAAAAACAGAGACACACGAGAATGGGGAAAGGAGATTTTACATTTAGAAGTGGACCCCTCCATCCAGGCATTTCATCTGTGCTGCTCTTACTGGCCCATTGCTCTAGGTAGTAGGAGCAAGGCTTCTAGCCGCCAGTCAACCATTTTCTTTTTGATAATTATTCATATTGCTGTAGAAACGGAAATTATCTCTATTTTCTCACTTCCCAATTGAAAACTTAATTGCAGCTGCTCCCTCCTCCTTGTTTGGAAGTCTTACATGCAGACAGTCATCAGCCAGGCTTGCCTTAAATCAAATCTTCCCATGCAGCCTGGGTTATAATCTAGCGAGCACAGCAGCTGCCTAGTCTCAGTAAGGAGAAAAGCAACACATTTCTCCAGCCACTGGCTAGAGAATTCCTGCTAAAAGAAAGGGGCTATGCCTTGTCTGATGCCTTTATAGAAATGTAAAGGAGTCAGTTTCCTGAGGGCTTTCACAGATACTGCTAATCATCTTAAATTGAAACAGGGCTTCCAAAAACAGCATGTAAATCCCCGTAACACACCTTTGATTTCTGTCTCCAAGGCTACCCGGCTGCCCTGATCCTCCGTGACAAGTTCTGGAAATGCCGTGATATGTCCTTTTGCACTAGTCCTTCCTCGCTCTTCAAGCCCCCTCACTCTTGGGTCATCTTGCTCACAGGAGACACCGCTCCACAGCATTGCTGCCATGGTGGTGGGTGAAGAGGTGGTCTGAAAGCCCATGGGGAGTCTGAGTGGCGGGGAATGCACAGGCTTTCATCCCTTCCACCAACAGAGAAATGCTGATTTCCTCGAGGATACAAGAAAATAGCCAGAGCCCCCATGCAGACCTGCCCTGCCCTGCCCGGTTTTGCTCACTCATCTATGCAAAGGCTGGATTGGAAGTCTCTTTAAAACAATGCTGATAGTATTTATTCATGCTGTTTTTACCCAACCCTCTTATTCTGCTATAAGACATGCAATTCATGAATAATAGCAACTACTCCCCAGTCACAGAAGTGTACTTTGAGGGACACAGTATATGTAGCCTTATTGGACGTTTTCCAGTGACTTTATATGCAGACACTGCTTTCTCACCGAGAGCCAAAATCTGTCCTCTTCTGAAGTCTCTTGGGTCTAAATTAGTGAGACTTTCATATATCGTGATTTGAATCTGAATGTGTTTCCTTGCTTGCAGTCCCTGCAGTCACAGAGTAGGCAAGAGGACTTTGTGCTGTAGTTTACCTCGTGATGGTTTTTTTCGGCTGTCCTGGCGAACCACGTCATCAGCACATTCCCTGTGTTGCCAATACAGGAGCACCTTCTAAAAGTGAACATCCTCAAGGATGCAAGATTTGCAAAGGCACAGATGTATGGAGCAGTGTCCTAGCAGCCTGCAGGAGCCTCCAGCTGATGGTTCAACTGAAGGTCTGGGGTAAGATACAGCTTCTCTGAGAAGTTAGCATCTGAGTTGCTTCCCTGACCATTATCCAAGACTCAGAGAAGAAGTGCTGGATGAGCTGATGAGCTTTTTGTACTGCAGATACCCCCAAAACGCTGCAGGGTCAAGAGCAAAGTGCCAAACTAGAATCACTGAGGCCTTAAGTAGGCACTCAAGAATAACAAGCCAACCAGTGGATTTGCAGGCAGACTGTAACAGCTTGTTATATGATGTCCCCTGGGCACAAACACTGAGACATCTGCAGTTTTTGACCCGTTTTTTTTCTCTGCTGGCTCAATAGCTACTTGGCTGGTCATCCGATGTGAAAACAAAACAGAGGGAAGAAGACAGCAAATTGCAATAAGCAGGAGATGCTGGACTATTAGGATGCCAAAAGGACTGGAAATAAAATAAGTACACAGGTTGCTTTGCTCTCCTTTGTTATTTGTACATGAAGCTCTCGGAGTTTGTTTCTGGAACTCTGTTAAAAGCAGAGGTTTCAGTTTGCCAGTTGTCATTGAACTTTTATGTTGGTTTTATTTTGCATTTATTTTGCATCTCTAATCTCTTTGCTTGGCACTGCAAGTTAGAAATGAACCTGAAAAACACCCATTGATGCTTCACTGCCTTTCCCTGATTTTTGTCTGAGAACACAAAGCTTTTCATATCATCTCCTCCAGTCCCATCAGGGGGAGGGAAGAGCCCCAGAAGACTGACAGAAGATCGTCCTTTGGACTGAGATCTCTGCTCCTTGGGATGCAGTGACTGCACTAGCTTACATCATGCCTCTTTCCTGTTTCTAGGCTCTCGTTAATAAAAGAGTGTGCCCAGATTGTCAGACGGGGTCATGATCACCAGCCCCAGCCTAATCACTTAATTAACTCCTGTTAATGTAAATGCACTCGAAAAGATCTTTTAGCCACAGTGTTTAAGAAATTAGAAGTCCTCTCAAGAAACAGCATGTTTCTTCTTTCATGGTTCGGTGTAGTGACAACACTGTCTTGCTGTATGAGAAGGATTTGCCACATCCTATGGTGCTCACTTCTTATCCCTGGATTATAGATTATTTTAAATCAACTCAGGATAATAGTGACAGCTCAGTGTATATTATGTGTAGCATTTCGGTCTTGCATTGGCATAGACCTCCTGGCTTCTTGTTTCTGTAATTTCCGTGTCTCAGAATAGCCTAAAGTCAAGGTTGGGTTATGCACCTTGTGTAGTAGAAGGTAACAATATGTGAGGTTCTGGGACCTGCCAGAGAAACGCACTGTTACTGCTTCTGATTTAATCTGATTTATCCTCATCGCATGGATGTCCTACTCATTGCAATCAAGGTCAGAAAAGGATTTGAGCCCGTTTCTGATGTGGGAAGACAGCAGTCCCACAGGTAAAAAAAAAACACAAAGAAGAGCTAAGCTCAGATTGACCTTAGTGAAAAAAAGCAAGCTCCCAAAATGGAGTGCAACTGGACTGTATCAAGAGAGTGAATTTGGAGCAGGGTGAGAATTGTACCTGCTCATGTTATAAGCAGAGACTCTCCTTTCCCTCATGATTTCAGTTTTGCCTAGAAGAATCCATATAAAAACAAACAAATGCCAACAGAAACCTTTCTATTGTTTTCCTTCTCTGTTTCTAATGAAAACTGTTCCTTTAAAACAGAGCAATATCCTCCCCTATGATTTTTGCAGTCACAACGCAGAAAGAAAGAAAACCTGAAAGCAAAATTGACTCCTTTTGATTTTTCCTAGTTCAAGAGAGGATAGATGCCAGTGGGAAAGAAAGAACAAAAATCATGCCGAGTAAATCTGGATTTTAAACTGCCTCTAATGATCAACAGCAATCATACAAATATTTATTTCCAGTTTTATAGTTTATTTGTGTTCAAGCTGACAGCTGGCAGCAGACCTTTAATTTGATATTCAGTCTTTCTTACATAAAAATATGTATCTCTTAGATCGGTTCTTTAATTATTCACTTCCGTGAGGAGTTCAGACAGCAAGTTGTTGGGGGATAATTTTGTCATATACTGCCTTAGCATGTACTTTCTGTTCACTAGTTCTTTGGTTGCTGATGCTCAATTTGGTACTAGAGATCAAATCGTGTTTGCGCTGAAGTTGACAAGAAAATGTCCAATAGTTTGAATAGGGTGTTGATTTTATCCTTACTGTTCATGCCACAGTGGGAGCTGCCATAACATCTAACACCAAATCTTTAATACCTACCTAGTGCTCTGAAGTGCAGCGCCTCATATTGGATAGTAAGCATTCACAGTTTCAACCAAAAAGCAAGAGAGGGACTGCAGCCCTGCTGCTGGAAGTGCAAAAGAGAGGCACAAAGTAGGAGGATGTCTCATTTATTGCGTAACAGGTTGGAGAACTTCTTTGCGTGTGGTTTGCTCATGTAGCGTCAGTGACATGGATGCGCAACCCACAGCCACGGACAAGTCTCTGCAACCTGCCTGTTTCCTAGTTATAATGGCTCTAACCTGTAGACCATCATGCAGGCAAGCATCTAGAGATATGCTGCTAAATCTATACGTATGCACAGAAATACCACGATACATGGGATTTTCTCCTCATGTGTTTAGTGCTTAAAAATTCCATCAAATTCAACAAGAGCTCAGCATGTAATATAAAGCAGCTGTTTGTGAGTGCTTAAGTAGTTACGAACCAAACTTCAGGCAGCCAGATTTGAAAAACGTAGTCAGTCTTTAAATGATGTGCTCTATTGAAAGGAGTCTAGTCTAAAAATGCTCATGAAGTCGGAGAGTTTATGATGTAAAGAAACCTGTAGCACGTGGTGTGCGCTTCCTACTTTTCCTGGATTTCATTATGCCTTCCTGCCTCACAGAACAGCTGTAACATTAAACCCACTGAAATTTGTGAAGCGCTTAGAGATCCGCTGAAGGGAAGCAGTAGTGGAGTAAAAGGTACTCAATTTTCATTGCTATTATATCAGGCAAGATTGTTTCTAGAGTGTCTTCATAATAAATAAGAAAAAATAACTGCAGATGTAGAATCTGTTCTGTGCTCATTAATAGGTATCTTTTGGGCTGTGGTTGAGGAGAATCTCTTTTAAGGAGAAGGTGAGTGTAGATTTGAATATTTGAATTCATATTTCAATACCTTTCTTAAGGCCATGGCTTCAAGCGTCGGGGTGCACTTTACTTGTGCATGAACACTATCCAGGTCTACTGGAATGTGAATAATAGTGGCAAATAGTTTGTTTGACCATTTTCTCCTGTCAAATTTCAACTAGATTTTCAAATAAATCATTCACCAATATTTTTCCTCATGATTTGGTTAGCTCAATAGTCAGCTGAACAATATTCATCACATAAATTACTCACTTTTTCCTCATCAATATGCAAATAATTTATTCACAAATACTTTTTACATGAGGCAGCCAGCTCTAGCCAGGACAAATCAAGGTAATTTCCTACTCTTTTGATCAAATGCCAGTAGGACTTTATCTTGGACAGCTCAATAGAGACAGGTTTTAATGCATAATACATAATGGGTAAGCTGAGTTTTTCACAGTTCTTTGTGAGCTCTCTGCTATTGCCCATATTTCTGTTCAACTACTGAGAGAGGAATGACAGGGGGGCATATATTTTTCATCCAGGTACGCTCAGAAGCATTTCACAAAACCGACTGTACAGCTTCGAGGGCGAAGGGCTCACGTCAGCCACAACCGTGATGGGGCAGCCCCTTGGCTGGAACATGCAAGCTGTTTAATAGAGCAGGGCAAATAACAAGAGTTGAGCAGAGGAAACGAAGACGAGTATTGTGCCTGCTCCGAAACACAAAGGGAACCTAGAGGCAGAATGAAATCAAGCAACGTGGAATTTGGCCAGCACGCTGGGGATAACATCCCTAGCTCTTGAGAAAAGGGTCTTTAATGAGCAGCCAAGACATGAGACAGCACATCCCCATGTGGATGTCTCCAGGACAATGTTCGCGCTCTGGTTCCCTTTCTCCGGGGTTCTCATGCAAGCAGTTTGGAAGCCACTGACAGTCCCCTTCCTACCCTTAGTGGCTTTCGTATTGCTGATGGAGCAGTTGAGCATGGCCTTATCTGCCTGTCTGCCTATCCCTCTCTTTTGTTGTGGAGAGCGTATGGCTGCCACGCACCAGCAGCAAGGGGCCTTGCATAGCTAAGGCAATGGGACCAAAAGATTTCTCCCCTGCTTAAGGTTTGCAGCCAGCAATCTGCACTGCACGCGAGCAGCACTTTGCAGCCCCTGCCACTGAACAGGGTGCTGGGTCCTTGTCAGGGTGGGTCCTTCTGCTGTTGGTCAGACATGTATGGGACTTCTGAATGCTGTTTACCCTTGCGCTCCACACTGTATGCGGGCCCGCTACACAGCTGACTCGCCTTTGTCTTCTGCTGCTCAGGCAACAAGATGGGGAGAACAAGATTTGTTTATCCATGTTTCTCATGAGAGAAACTTTGCAAAAGCTAGCAAGTATATGTTGGAGGAGTGGCGCAAGTAGGGAGTGGTTGCACGTGGGTTTCTTTAGGATCAGCATGTGTTCATGTTCATGCACATATGCGCATGCATATTATTTAATATAACCCTTCAATCTTGATCCTTCCCTGGGATTCTGTCAGCTAATCTAGTTACCCCAAAATGAGAGATGCCTTCAGCCCATGCATTATGCAGAAATCTAGGTATGAAGAAATGTAGGCAAACATTTCTGCAGCATCATCAATAAATGAACTATATGTGGTATCTACCCAACAACAACAACAAGCTAAACACTGAAAGTCAAATGGGATGCCTTCCTGAGAAACAAACAACTGACCACATATTTACTCTGCATCTCATAAATAAACATGGAGAAAGCACAAAAACAGAGGAAGATATTTGTCTCGACTTTATACTTGGAGAAAGCTTTTGACTCAGTCTGGGTCTCATAGCTGAATTATACAAAATGGAATTGGCAATGGGGAAAAATGACATAATCACATACATGTAACAATCCATTGAAAGTAGGACACACAAAAAAGAGAAGAAAACAGGCTTTGAAGGAGAAGGCAGACTAACACAGCGGTCAGCTTCAGGCTTGCTCTTTCTGTCATCTATGCTGGTGATTTATCAGCCCCAGAGAAACAGCTCTCAAATTGAATGAGGGATCTCAAACACCTGCTTAAATTGTCACAACATTACGAAACATATTTTAACACACCCTTCTGCAAGGCCATGTAGTGAGGAAGGAAGAACATCAGTGATGAATGGCAGGATAAAGATGGTCTCTTGGAAAACACAGATGCAGAAAGAGACTTGGGGATTCAACACGGGTGAGGGACTCCACACGCTTTTTGTGCAGTGTAGGCAGTTAATGGTCTAATGCCATTTTTAGGTATGTGAGAAGGGGAAAACCAAACAACGACTGAGAAAAGATTTTTACTCTGTGCACAGCATGTGTGTATAGACCACAATGACATTGTATCCAGGGTGGGTGCCTGTGAGTCAGAAAGCACTTAGAAACATTGGAGAGTCCAGAAAATTCTGCAGTGGCTGAAACGGAATCTTACAAGGTGCGACTTCAAAGAAAACAATCTGTTGGGTTTAGCAAGGAGAGGTGATAGGAGCACCATGTATAGTTATTCACCCATGAAAATGGGATGGGTGTGCAGTTTTGTAGACAAAGGCGTAACAAGTTCTGATGTCTCAAAGTTGAAGTTAGACAAATTCAACCTTGAAAGAAGCAATTTTCTAGCAGCAAGGATAATTAAACATTGGAATAAATTAGTAGGTGGAGTAAGGCACTTGCCATTACTTGGAGTCTTTAAGACAAGATGTGTTGTCTTTCAAACTCACTTTGATCCAGCTGCTGGGAAAAAAATCTATGGCTTGTGTATATGGGTCAGATCAATGGGTTACAGTGGCCCCTTCTGTCTGGAAGTCTGACTATATGGGAGGGAAAGTCTTGCTAGATACGAAGCAAAAGAGTGAGATGACACTTGTGGAGAGTACCACACACCATAGCTCAGGATAGCAGGGGTTTACCTATTCTTTTCACCAGCTTAACTAACAGTGCGTAGCAGTGGTGAAGTAGATGCTGGTATCTGGCAGTTACAGTAAGGACAATAGGGAGTTCCAAATTGGACAGTCATAAGGAAAATCTTTCCAAGGACATAATGCAAATCATCAAGTCAGTGATGTAACTTTTCAGCACTGTAATTCAGGTCCCGGATCGGTGATCCTCAGCTAGCAACGGAGCACAGGAAATAGGAAGCACAGAGCAAACGGGGACTGGGGTTCCTGCAAAGTCAGTGGCCTTGCGCATACAGTGAACTTGCATCCATGACTACATCCATGCGTACGTATCAGGATCGCTGCTGCAAGGCTTAAGAGGCACAAGGGGATATATTTTCAGGACTAGAGTTGGATGAAGGATCAGCAGTTTAACCAGCATGACAGAAGCTGACCAGTACGGGTGAGAGATCTGCTAACCTGTTTTCTGAATTTGACGTAAGGGACGTGTCTTAGTTTACAGAAGTGATGTTTTCCCAGTGAAGAAAAAATGTGTTTGAATGCTGGCCAAAGAAGGAGGTAGAGCAGAATGATCGGAAACGGGCAGCAAGAACAAACAGGCACATGAGGGTATTGTAAACATAGGTGAAGACAGTCTTGTTTTGTTTGGGCAGCCCTTTCTCAGTCACGCTTGTGGATTCAGCCTCATTCGCGGTTTGGGAGCTCGGAGAACTTCAGTGTGGACAGGACTAAGGGTCCCCCAGGCGCCTCGTGGCTGCAGCTCTGCAAAGAGATCTACTGTGTGCGGGAGCTCAGGTAATTGTGGATGGAAGGTGAAAGTTCTCCTCATCAATTTTAGGAGGGTCTTGTTTCATTCCTATCAGGCAACACCCTCTCTCCTGTAAAGCATTACAGAATTAATAACAAAGTCCAACCTAAAATCCAGTCTGATAACCATGCTCGGTTACGAACTCAGCGTGCATTTCCTGCTAGTGGGAGCAAACAACCTTGCCCAAGCCAAGGCGTGCTCGAGACCAAGGTGGCTGGAGATGCTAGAATAAAGCCTAAACCAGCCATTTTGTGTGGGAGCAGCACCCAAAACCGTGCATAGGCTCTGGACGTTCCCCACATAGAGAAATGCGTAACACGGATCTGGCTCCACCAAACAGCAGAAAATCAGGTACCCTGAAGGGAGCCTGGGCAGCAAACAGCAAAATGCACACAAGGAGGGCACCAATTTTGCAGTTAATGTGGCAAAGCGATCGAAAGAGCAGATAACTGTCCAAGTTACTAGAGAGCAGGCCAGCACCTCAGTTCTTTGTTTTTACAAACAAAGAGGAAATTAAATCCCCGAGCAAACCAAAATCTCTGTGAGCAGGCTGGGAAGAAAGGCGGTGAGCGGTGGCGTGAACGCCATGTGGCAGCAGCCGCTTGCTGAGTCGAGCGGGAACACAGGCAGGGGAAAAGAAACCCAGTCCCAAAAATGGGCAGCGCTGCTTGTGGGACGGCTGCCTGGCGTCGGTGGGGAGGAGCGGCCCTGGCCACGCACCACCTGGGGCAGAGGGCATCCGTGCTTCCCAGGCCGTGAGGCCAGCGGGACTGCTCCGGGGAGCGGGCAGGAGCACAGGCAGGCCGACAGGCAGGCCCACTGCTGCCACGTGTGCCCGTGGAAGGGCAGGGGACACGAGTGGGCCCACCCAGCAGCGGTTTTTGAGACTACGCGTGCACGGATGGGGACATGAGCGGACCCTGCAGTTAGGGCTGTGCGACCAGGTGTGGGGGAGCCTCCGTGCTTGGGGGGTGCGCGTG
>NW_008824791.1:4900402-4900798 GCF_000699105.1 Pygoscelis adeliae
GAAGGGCCGCGTTTCGGGGCCCGGGGGGGGGATCCTTCTCCCGCCTGTTCCACGAGGGAGACTGCAGGAGGGGCCCCCCACACCCTGCATGCCGGCAGCAGAACCCGGGGTTCTCCGGGCACACAGGTGTTGTGGGGGAAGTGATACTTCTGTGCCCTCCCCTCCTGGCTCTCAGGCTTTGCTGCCTCTGCCGTGAAGTTCTCCTGCTAAGAGATAACGAGTCATTGTGTAGGTGATGTTTTATGCCGTGTTCACGTAATTGTGTAGCTGTCGTTAGCTTAAGATGTGGCATTGTTCCTTACCGGTGTCAATGCCAGGCAGGCAGTGTGCAGAAATAGACTGTAGCAAGAACTACACAAAAGGGTGGGTGGTGGGTTTTGTTTTTTTGCCTCCCCC
>NW_008824791.1:4900822-4918608 GCF_000699105.1 Pygoscelis adeliae
CCCCCACGTTGGACTTGTAGCATTGTTGCAGTGAGTTTAACTAGAGAACAGGAAGATTGTTCAGGTAAGATAGTTATGCGTAGTATTTAAGCGGTTCTGTGTCAGCTCTGTGCAGTCAGAAGTACTCTAGGTGCTGGTGAACAAGCATGCCCCACAAAGTACTATATACAGTTCTTGATTCAGAACACTTGACTAATTGCAGGTAGTAAGTGGGAGCCTTTTCCAGATTTGGGGTGGAAGGAGTGAGTAACTGAACGGTGCCCCAACCCCATGCTGCAACACTGTTCTTTAAACAAAACTCTATTTGCTGACTTAGTTTGTGCTTGTACTTTTGACATTGCTATGACTAATTCTTTTTTTTAAAGTCTGCCAGAGCACTTTCCTCATGGTTTGGCTGTTGAATCTTTCATAGCCAGGTCTGCAGAGCAGATAGTTAGAGTTGAAAAGTCAGCTTCCTAAACCTGAGCTCTTCCCAGCCTCTTTCCCGAGGCTGCTTGCAGGCAGTGAGGCAATCGGGGCAGAGGGGTGTCTACCTACGAGTCAAGATCCTACCACACAAAGGTGTCCACTGTGCTTTCTCTTACTTGCAGCTGAGGTTAGTAATCTTGTTTATCTTTATAATATAGGTATTCTGCCAGCTGGGGAAACAGTGAAGAACTGGAGAGAACACATTTAGTGTTTTTGTTTAGAAACAGAAAGGGAATAAAATTTTTCAAGAGAACGGTTTAGTAGGACAAGCGGAAAATCAGGACTCTCAGATACTCAAGGTCATGCAGCAAAAAGGAAAAACTATTAAGGATGATGTACAACAGGAAAGTTGTTTCCTTCTTAATTCCAGACGAAATAATTAGAAGAACTTGAAATGTGCATGCACAGATATCTGGCCACTGTTTATGATATGCTTTGTCTGGATGTTCTGAGTTGTCTTTTGAGGATATATATATATATATATTTTTAATTGGCATGGTGCTGTTAAAATTGAAAGTGCTTTTGTTTGCAGGAAAAAAAACCCAAAAAACCTGAACTTTTCAGTCTTACTTGTGGTGTGTCTATCTTCTGATACCATTACTTGGTAGCGTCTATGAGATTCCAAATGCTAAGTAAGAGGTTGGGAAGGTAGTGGTGTTCTCGCTCAGGATGGGAAAAGTATGCTTCTGTGAACATGTGTTTTCTAGCAGTTCTTTAATAGAGACAGGTTGGGGCTTTTTGTTAACTAATGTGCTGCAAGTGTTGAGGAATTCTTGTGTAAGGGAGGTGGAGGGAAGGAGCTGAAGCATAGGAGAGTTCATCCCTTGTGTGTACTTAGACTTGATTGTTTTGTTCAGATCTTTACAAAATAACTCAGCAAAAGGATGCAAATGGCTGAAGTATTTGGCTGTAACAAATAAGAATGTTTTCTCATCCTTTCTCCTGGTTCTAGTACAGTTATAATCTGTTTGGTAAGGAAATTGTGGATCTTGAGATTAAGGCTTGATCTAGTCTCTCTCTTTTCTTCCCTCCTCTCTTGTGGTTAGACCCTAAGAAGAGAGGGCAGGATGAGGGCATTTTGCACTGCCATTGCCTGTTTTATGTGTGATTTCATTCTGCAGTCAATCTACCTAATCAACCTGTGAAATGCTCTGGAAACCAAAGCATGCCTCCTAGGACAAGACATCCAAAAACCAGAACAGGTATCTGGTGGTTACCAGGGCTCAGACTGTAAAGTAAACAGTAAGTCTTGCAGCTCCTGGATTTTTTTTTTTCCCCTGGTTCTTGTTTGAGATTCAAGGTAAGAATTTCAGTGTATCTGAAAAAACTGTTTTTTGTTTAAGTGCCATGGGGCTTAAGGAGAGCAGACACTCAGCAGAACCTGGGGGAAAACGGTTGATGATCGGTTTCCCAGAGATGGCCTTTTTCTTACTACCTTTTAGACACTGACTGTCCACTATGATGAAAGTCAGTTCCAGCATGCCAGATCCCCGGGAGCCTTGTGTATACATGAATAGAATTGTTTCCTACAACTCGTATTTGAAATTCTTTATTTTTTTTTCTTTTCCTCAGAAGCTACAACAATTAGTCATTTGAATCAAGGTTTAATTCAAGCTCTGCAATAGAAAGCTTTTGGTAATTAGTATAAGTTATTGTGATCATGAACTTCAAGGAAAAGCGTGCTTTAATCTTTCCCTGCATTTGCAGCTAAAGTGAAAGCACTAGAAAATGGGAGAGCCTCAAGGTTTAGGGCAGGGAGACGGTGTAAGGATGATTGCCCACAGAATGTTCAAGGTGTTAGAGTGGAATCTGCTTCCTGTTCCCTTGCTGGTGCCTGCTCACCTGCTGGTGAGCTCAGAGCTGGTGCTGGTGGCCTTTGCCTGCTCAGATCCTCACTGGTACTCGGAGAAGGAGCTGACAGCTAGGCCAGGCCTGCCTATCTCTGTTGTAGCTTTAGAGGTGGTTAAAAAGGCTCCCAAAGGGGAAATACCAGCAAGCCTGTCCTGGTCTTAGCAGCTGCAGGCTGCTAAGGCAGTAGAAGCATGTAGTGAGCATTGGAACTGGATTGGTGAGGCACTGAAGGGCAGGTGGTGTTACTGAGGAGGAAGCGCTTTCCATGTGTAGGCTGTGGGAAGATGTGGGAATCAAAGGGCGAGCAGTGTAGTGAGTGTTTTTTCTTTTACATCCTGTGTTCTTTTGGGTTGGCAAATGATAGCTTAGTCACCGTTTCTGGCTCTCTTGCGTCTTTGTAGGTTCCTGTCCAGGGCTCCTTTTTAGGGAGTCCGGGTGCTTTTTCTGAAATTCTTCGACCTTGTTCTCCAGGTTTCTCGATTGTTACATTTCAACATAGCAACAGCTTGCTCTCTTTAGGTAGCCTCTGTTGTATTTGGCTCTAATCCCTGAACTGAGGTATAAACCTGCCTGAACAAGATTTGAAGTAAGCAGTAGGGGTCATTTAAAAATGCAGCCACATGCTTGATTAGAAGGGAATGTACTTAAGAAATAATATATATCCATAGTCTAGCTATATAAACAAACATTCAGGGACACTTGTGATTTCTGCTTTCACATGTAATAGATTTATGGGTTGATTTGGTTTTGTGTGGTTGTTTTTTGTTGTTGGTTTTTTTTTTCCAGTCTCCATAATTCTTGTCAAACACTTACCTGCGAAACAGACCTGTATATTTTTTTAGTAGGGAAATGGTTACATATCTCAATAAGATACTTTTAGAAAGTGAACATTTCAATTGTCTGTTTTTAGATGCCTTTCACTGATACATATTTTGCGTGGAGTTCTATGTTTTGGAAGGAAGGGAAATGGATACATTATCTGAAAATGTGAATTCTTTCTGATTATGTGTAGAAATCAATCACTTGAAAGTTAAGTTGGAAAGAACTTGAGGAAAACATTACTAACATGAGCTGGGTCAAAGTAGGGGTTATGTCAGCGTCTATCAAGCTCTCTAGTAGTTTCAAAAGAGAGCTATTAGGTGGAGTATAAAGTAAGAATCTATATCATAATGCAAAGAAAAATATCTTTGACTTTTATTGGAGATGTTGCAGTTACTTCCAGGCCTCTGCTAGACGTCCTGCTTTCTTAGAAGATCTGCAGTAGTAAGTGATAGTCTGTTTTCTAGAGACCTGTAAGGTGAAATTGCCTAGGGACACCAGTGTTTCAATTTCTATCCAAGAATAATAAGCAGTTTCCTGCATGACCCTAGTTCCTAACCTGAACAAGGTACCCCAAAACTGTATCGAACAAGACAGGGAGCGACTGTAACACAAGCAGTTTTTGTCTGGGCTGTTAGTATCTCCTGCCCTAAAGAAGGAATGAGCTTGTATCAATGAGATACTAAGTTCTCCAATTGTCCAGTCTTTTGTCAGTTGATTCTTTAGAAAACCTCAAATTGTAGCTTTCTTCCAAGGCTTGAATACCTGCTGAGAAGGGCTTTGAAAATAATGATATAAACTTTTAATACACCTTATGCATTAGGTTTTGCACAGGGCAAAGGTGTAAAATCAGTTTCAGACCAAACTCCTTTTGGGATAGGATGATCTGAAAAATAGCTGCTCAGATGCCAAAAGCCTTGAATAATGTCCTTCCAGATCATCAGCATATCTAAAATAAGATAAGAAGTAAGACAGAAGTTACGGAACATGAAGTTTCTTAGTTTTTTGAGTTTCATATCAGAAACTGGCTTATTCATTTACATGTAAACTTTCATAATTGTAAAGTATAACTGATTTCTTCTAACTGAATGAAACAGAAAAAAGGATGGTCTTTTTTTTTTTCTCTAGGGTTGGAAGAGGTTTCGAAGCTGGGTTTCCAGTGGAAGCCATTATCAACTTTAACTATGGCATTCTGACTAAGTTTAAAGCAAGCTAGACAGAAGGTAGAACCAGTGTTGCTAAATGCCTTTGTTGAGTCTTGTAAAATTATAAAGCAGTATGGTAATGCTGGTAGATTTGAGTTGATGTAATTGCCATGGGGACTGCTTGAAACTTGTGGGAGAGTGTTGCAGTTGGTGCTCCTTTTCATTACACTAGATGAGGCAAGTTACAGGGAAGGTCTTATGTGACAGGGTCTAAAGAAGCAGCCTGGGGAACAGTATCTTTTGTATGCAGCGGTGGCAAAATACTGCTGCAGAAGTATGAAGAATTGCTGAAGCAAGCTGAAGTATTTGACTAGTGATAATCTCTGTGGCCAGATGGAATTTGCATGGATGCTCTAAAGGATCTGAACTGTTAGCTGAGCTATGGGAAGAATAGGTAAGTAAAACACCGAGTCCTGGACAGGATTTCCTTTAAAAAAGGATCTGAGGATGTTTTTTGGAATTAATTGACTTGTGAACTTCAGGAATGAGAACTAATTAAAGACTGGAGCTCCCAGGCAAGCTGTCACAGCTGCTGATAGGCAGGGCTGCCAGCAATGCCTGTAGTATATCTGCTTGATACTTTTTGTTGTGAGGGCCGTCTCTTAAATTGTTTATTATTCTGCAAGACTTTAGGCATTCATGCTGAAATTTTCTGGGCCGGGTGTCTACCACAGGTTGACTTTTTTGGTAGGAAATACACCTCCCTGCCCCCCTCCCCAAAAAAACCCCAAAACAACAACCCACCAAACTCCAGTATTTCCAGCCGTTACACTTGAGGAGGGAGCAGGGAGAAGCAGCTTTTTCTTCTTTTTAATTCTTGCATGTTCTGGCCAATTCTCCCTCCTCACTCTTGAGCAAATAATAATCTCAGCTGCTAAGCTGAGAAGTTCTAGCACCTCCATGCTTTAGAGCAAGAGCTGGAAATTTGGCTGGAGGGTTAACTTTGCATCAAGAATGTTGCTTTTGCTGTTCTTATGAAAAATGTCCAAATTTGGCCACATTATAAGACTTGGAAAAGCATCAGTTTGTAAATGCTCGGTAGGGAATTAGTCTCAGGTCCCTAGAGAAAGCACTCTGTCATTGCTTTTAAGGTGTCAAAGGATTACAGCTGGAATTGGGGGCTGAGAAGTGGAAACCTCCTTTTTATTCCCGTTTCAGACTTCCGTAAATGTATTGTGAAGTTTTTTTTTTCTTTTTCTCTCTCCCCCTTCTGACAAATTGGCCAATGCTGGAACAACGTGCTGGTCTGTGTGGATCTCTGATCATATCTGCTGTGAGAGTCTGCTGCTTGTAGTACACAAAGTATATATATATCATCTTTCTTATATGTGGCTTTAAAAAAAAATCAATGTAAACTTTGTGTGGTTTTTAACTTTTGTTCTCTGGCTTCAGTTCTTCTCTCAGGCTTTTTCCCAGGTGTCTCCCATTGTCCTTTACTTCATGCTGGCTGTAAAACAACTCCTGCTGCTATAGTTGCTCTCAAAAAAAAAAAAGTAAGAACTTATGCCACTCTTTCTGTTTAACAGGCTTGATTAGTTTGGACTTGCCTTTCTGCTGACTTTCTTAAAGATGTGGTTTAGCTGTGCTGCTTAGTGCTTTCTTCATGACTGCAATTTGCATGCTTTCATGCTTTTTGGTTCACTCTTTTCTTGCCATAGCAGTAGCTATTAAAAAGAGTTTGGTGGAACCATTACTGGGGGTCATGTTGGTTAGTAAGAGTCCAGTTCTGACAAAAGCTAGCTCTGCTTAGGTTTGCCAATCTTAGAAAGGATAATCGCCAATGTAAAGGACTTTGTTTCTGTGCGTGTTCCACTGTTAGCTCCAACTGCAGAGATTCAGCATTGTGTTTCAGTCGGTCTTTGATGCAATGTGGCTGTGGGGAATCTTTGAGCAGGCTGTAATGGCATTGTTCTCCTACACGCATTAAAATGATTGTTGCAAGAGAGGCATCCACGGGGACCTCTGCCAGCTTCTTATTGATGTGTTCAGTTTCAGCTATTGACACACTACCCTTCATTATTACACAGTGAATCCTGTGGCAGTGGAATTTGCTATTAAATCTGCCCTGCAAAAGAGAATTGGCAGGACCCGCTTTAAAAGCAGCATGACCCCTGCATTTGCAAAGAATAGCTTCTAAATACGAAACAGATGCTGAACTAATAGAGGATGCTTCCTAAATTTTCAGGGTACCAAACATAATAGTTTTGAGAAAAATTCAGAATTGACATAATTTGTGAATAATCATTTAAGTTTCAATACCCTTTTTTCCAGAAACGTATGTCTAATCAGTACACGTATTCGTTTGTGCTTGAATACAGCAGGTAATACTGAGGTGAAAATAGGCAATTATTTGTTAATGGAAACTGTTAAATAAGCAGTGAGATGTTAGTCTTTCTGTCTGTGCTGTAATCCTCTTCTGAGCGCTAGAGGGTGGGAGAGGTGATGCATCTTCCTTTGCCTTTGCCACAAACTATTTTGTGCTTTCAGAGCGCCACCCATAATATTTACCCAGGTGTTACAACCTCCACCATCTCCCAAAAGAAGCATTATGTTCTTTAGAAGCCCAGTGACATACTGTGTATCGGGAGGTGGTGTCAGTGGATGGAATTTATGTCTATGTAAAGAACCTTTATGTTGTATGTAGAGTGTGCTCGTTCATATTCAGTTCATATGGAGATTTAAGTTAATGTGGAGTAATAAGTATTGCATCAACCTTGTTTCCCTTTGATCTCAGGGTTTGGTTTTTGACAAGGCATGCTGTACCTCTTGGCTTAGAGAGCTTAAGTGCTTGGAGCAGGCTTCATCAGTGAGAAAATAAAGAGCATGACAGCTTATTGGAGACAAAATCACTCTGTGATTGTCTGGAGGTGGGAGATAGCAAGGTAAGCCTGGGTCTTTCATGTCTATCACAAAGCAGGGTTGAATGGACACTAAAGCTATTGACTAAGCCCTGGTTGCCAGCAACTGTATTGATAGGCACCTGTCAATAGTTGCAAAGCCAAAGCTGCTGACATCCCTAGGTTTGTGGGTTTGTTTGTTTATTTAAAAAAAAAAAAGGTTGAGAAAATAGCATATATAGCCAGGAGTCAATGGGCACAGAAGTGTGGCTGTTGCTAGAAGTCAGAGGTGGGGGAAGGAAGGTGAGGAGAGAGTACTGGAGCAGGGCACACTTCCCAGAGAGAAAGGGAAGTGAAGGAATAGCTTGTTTAAAATGGAAGAACGAGTTAAAGGTGTATCTGTGTAAGATGGTGGTGTTGGGGCAGTTATCACCAAAAAACAGCCTTGGTAAAAAACACAAGTTTCTCAAAGCTCTGCAAGTAAATCTTGAAGTACTCTAGTTTTCTAAGTAAGGTTTTCTGCTCACCATTGGTAGGTAGATGGAATATCTAATTGTAAACTCCCGCAGAGTTTAAAACAAGGCCTGGAGTGTGATGCATGTGGCTGCAGGGTATGCTGTGGCATCTGAAGTGATGCTGGTGTCTGCCTTTTGAGTCTGAAAGGGAGGGGCGAGGTGGAGGCTGCAGTACTGTGAATAGAGTTACTGTGTGGGGATGTCCTTCCAAAATAGCAGAAGAACAAATGAGATTTCAGATGGTACCCTTGTTCCCACTCATGACCAGAGGGCGCAGGGAATGTGCCTGTTCCAGACTTCGCCTCATAAACCTATAAGGATCAACGGAGATAGGCCAAAGCTACTGAGAAAGGAGCTGTTAAAGGTGATTTAAAGTATTTCTCACTGACTCTCCTCTTGGTGTGAGCAGTCAGTTTTTAGTTTGTATGTATATAGAGAAATTTTTCTCCCTGTCTGAAGCTGTAGAGAAACACTTAACCTCTTCGTGCATCTGGGCAAAGGCTAGTAACCTACAGATTAATGCAGGGCAGATGCACTGGGCACTTCTGTACCCAGACTTGTAAGGTGGGTTCTTTCCTTGCTTTGACAATTCCTACCCAGAATAAGAAACTAGTCACCTTACAGTGGTTTCACGGAACGTGCATATGCCATCAAAGTAACTTGCTGGCTTTTCTTTCTTCTGTATTTTCTTATTTTGCCGTACTTCTGGTATTGGTGCACTGGGGTGAGAACGCCTTTTGCATGTGTGGGTTTGGCCAAAGTCCAGCGTGAATGCTGTTCTCACATGAGTGACAGTCTGGGGTCAGCAGTAATCCTCCAGTGTCAGGGTTGCCTTGTTGCTGTAGGATCTTGCTTGCAGTCCAAAGTGGGACTTTGGTCAAGCGACTGTCATAAGTACACAGACGTTTCTTGGAATTAAAGTCCTGCTACTGAGGTTTCCACCTCAGAGGAGGCTGCTAACGTGAGACATCCTGTGACTGCCACTTAGGCTGAAACAATGTGTTCAGAGAAGCTGTTTTCTGGGGAGATGATCAGTCATGGAGCTACAGAATGAGCCTTGAAGAAGAGCAGGCTGTGCATGGGGGTGGGAAGATGTTTGGAGGTTTTGGCAGGGAGGAGGCAAGGGCTGAAGCTGCCTATTCTGTGAATGTCATAGTGATGAAGAGCACTTCATGCTGATGATTTTTTCATCTTGGCCTGGTGGCATATGGTCTTTTTTGACCTTGGGTGCACGGGTGGGGGCGTAAAAAGAAAAAATGGCGCCTGGGGTACCTGGGTGTGAGGAGAGGGGGCCATGGGCTCATAGAATATCTAGCAATGACACATGCTGGGCCTCCTTAGGACCTGCGTGCATTAAATGTATTGAAGGCCTGTTGAGAAGGCTGACTGTAGGTTAGGTATTCTTTCCCCCTACCTCCTTGCTTAGGTGTCAAACTCTCATGTTGACAGGGTTAATGTGATGGACAGCTTTGGGCTTGAAGCCTTGTGCTGATTGTCGGAGGACAGAGATACCTGATATAAGGGCCCATGTTGTGAATTGGTGGTGGAGGACAGCTAGTCTTGAGGAGTTTGGTAATGTGAAGCTAGAGCTTTCTGCTTTTGAGAGTGCAGATATGAATCCAACCTTGTGTCTACCTTCTGCTGGGCCCATGTAAAATGAATTACTGGTTTTGCTTCAGTTGAATGAACATATGTCTACTGGCCTCAGCAAAATAGCAGCAGGTACTGGGTGGCATTCTAGTCAACAAGGTTGCTCCCTGAACAAGGCTGAGTGAGCTTGGTACCCAGTTTCTGATACAAAACAGCCAGGTGTGTCAGCTGTGGCTGATGTATGCACGTGGAGGCTGTTGAGGGGACAGCCCTGTTTGCCCTGTTCTAGACTGTTTTGTTTGTGTGGGTGAGTGAAGAACTTTGGTCTTCAAAGTTATTTGAGTGCTTCTCAGTACTATTTAACATCACCACTTCCTCTGCACCTCCCCATCAATTGTTGTTTTTACAGGCATTATAAATTTGAAAGGCTCATGAATTGATGATTGCTTTCAATACATACAGTCAAGGAGATTTTTAACTTGTGGTAATTAATGCCCTACCTTTAAGACCTCTGTGTAGTCCTGGATGTATGCCACCAGTTTATGACAGGAAATATCCTGATGATTGTTCTGGTCTGTTTAGCAAGACCTCTAAATTCCTCACAGGCAATTGCATGTACCCAGTCTTGTAATTTGATATAAAATTTGCTCGTTACATTTAAGCATTACATTTACCCTGTTTAAAATGGATCTCTAGTACTTCCTCAGAGGCAGTAGTGTGTATGGGTAAGTCATGCTGGGTTTGGACACTTACTCTCTGAAGGTGTGCAAAATGGAGCAAGTATGGCTACCTGTGTTCTTGTTCTGCTGTGGCATTCTTTGGAAACAGCAGCTTCATACGTTGAGTGTAGCTTGGATGGTTGGTGGGAGCTTGCGGGGATCTGTGGCTCTGCTTCAGTAGCCTCTGCCGCAGGAGCCTGAGACTGTCTCCTAGCTAGCTTGCCTGTACTGAGGTGGTTCTCCTTTTTCTTGAAAAAGATGGCATGTGTGCTTTGTATCAAAATAGATAAAGGGCAGTGAATACCTGTTGGGAAACTTGAATAGCACTCATTTAGACAGAATTCTGCTTATCTGGTGGTATATATTGTTGGCATTTTTATGAGAGTGGAATCCCTCTCTTGCCTTCTTTCAGAACATCTGTTTCTGTGCATGAAGTCATCTTTTGCCTGCCTTTTTTCCTCCATTTGAATCCACTTCTACTTAAACAGTCTTTTCTGCAGCATCAGATGTATGAATGCCAGCCAGGATTTTGTCAAGTCATCTTGGGTGTTTTGTTCTGTAGGAGAGTCACTATGGGTAGAAGCACTGGAGCATATACTTCTGATTACTTCTGATAGGGCAGAACTATGGGAGTTGAGCTGAGTTTGAGCTCGTTGGTGCAGGATGATAGCAAAGGTATAACTGCATGTGAAACTTTACAGAGTTCACTGCATCTGTCTCAGAAGAAGGACCTGTATGCCATCTCTTCTGACCGTATCAGCTGGTCCAATGAAAGATCTCTGAAGAATATTGCCTTAGACCACTGTGGTTACATAAATACTGCTGCTAGATTATACAGTTATTCTGTGACTTGAAGTTATAATTCTGATGATGATTTCTGCCACATGCATGCTGAATTACGCATTGCACGGAAGCTCCTGTCACAAGTCCCAAGTAGTAATAAAACTGGAGTTTAAAACCAAGTAAGCTCTAAAAATGAAACAGTTGGCAGAACATTCTTTGAATTTATGGTGATAATCATATAGAAATTCCCCTGTCCGTTTCTGGAACGGAAATGGACATTTCCCTGCCCCTTCCCCCTTAGCATCTTCTAACTCTGAGATTGTTGTACAAGGTGGATTTTTTGTTGAAATAGAAACTAATTGGAATGAGTTAGTGTTTTCTTTCCTTATCATTTGACACTTCTGGCATTTAAGGAAGAAATAGGGACAAACATTTAACTGAGTGACATCCAGGCTTAGCAGGAGCTTGTGAAGTTAGGCTGAGAAAGTCTGTCCTTTTTTCTTCCCTTTTACTAGCAGAAGTTAAGAAGCCTCATTTTAAACTTTTCCTGCAGGATGTTTCTTGTAAGTCCAGTACTGTCTCATGGTCTTAGTCTGGCTTTGATGTCTGCAATTCAACATTCAACTGTTGCGCATTTCCACAAAAATATATAAATGCTGAAACAGTCCACAATAGTGATGCTAAATTTGTTATTAGCTTCCAGAGTATTAGTAATATTCCAGTATTAGTTTCCAGACATTCAAGGATGCAGCTTTTACCTCTGCTGTTGTTTCAGGCTCTCTGCAGATAACTTATAGCCTTGGCTTACAATGCATCTGTTTGGGTGGATTTCACCCAAAGTTTGGGTTAAACAGTGTATAAATACATATCCTTCCTGTAGAAAATAGGGTTCTGATTATAATCTCAGTTGAGCTCTGCTGCTTAACAGATGATCGTTTCAGTGATAACCGGCTGACTGACCATGCCTGTGACTCTTCCCTAGCAGTCAGCTATGTACCTACCCTTTCTTGAAGCGCTTATCAGGTAGGAATAAGAAATGTTTTTGATGATTTACAGCACCGTGCCCGAGAGCTTTCTTTTTCCAGAGACTTTGTAATCTGAATAATGTAATGTGAGTACAGCTTTATTAGAATTGTAAACTCCCATAATGATTAGAAGGGAAGAACACATCCGCCAGGCAGATTAATGAAGGTGGTTCTTTTCATCAGTAGAGATTTTTTTTTTTCCACAGGATGTCAGAGAATTCTGGGAGATCTCGCTGATTGTACTGAGCAACTGTAGGTGATGGACAGGTTGTGAATTTCTTGCATTGAACTGCTAATAGTTGAAAGTACAGTAGTGTGAATGGGGCAGGCAAAAATACAAATACCTTAAACAAAACTGCTCAGGGAGGATGATTACTCAAGTGTTAAACTGATTTGATTTTTTTTTTTTAAAAAAACACCAGTTCTCTTTGGCAAAGAGGATCCCTTTTTACAATAAAGGCAAAGAGTGCTGCTTTTCAATCTAGGGACAGACGGGACTTCTGTACTTTAAGACTTCCTAGCAATCCATTGTCCAAGGCTTGCTTATTCCTTGTGAAAGGGACAAAGATCTTGAAATAATCTGTGTTTTGTCTGGGGAAAGGCAAAACCTGATCTAGTTGTGTGCTTTGTACCCTGCATTTTGACTCTTGGTAGGCTTAGGCTATAAAACTACAAACAGTGGAGGCATTTGTAGGCTGCTCTTGCATTGCATTACGGCGGGTGCTCTTCTGCTTGAATTCTTTGAAATGTCTTAATTTGATGTTGTGCATTTTAACTGGTTTAAGCTCCTGGGAAATGCTCTTCAGATCATTAATCTCTAAAAACCTGTTCTTTTTTCTGAAAAATTAAGCAGGGAGGCAGGGGACGAGGTGAGAGGAAAGTTGCATAGTTAACTACAGCTCTGTAAATGCTGTATGTACCTTCTTCTATTTAGGTCTTCACTAGCAGCAGGAGTGCCTTCTAGGTACTTTGTTACTTTCTTATAACAGTAATAATACTGGTTACTCTCTAATGATAAACAAACTTTGTTACAGGATAGTGCTGTTAACATGATTTGTGACTGCCATACCAACAAGAGAGCTAAACCCAGTTGATTTTGTGATGTAGTAAAATAAAAAGTGAGCAGGGAGTATAAATAGTACTTTGAAGCTTTAAAGTATGAATTTACAAACAATGAAGAAATTAAGAGAAATAAACAGTTTTGTATTTATGTATGAAGGGCTTGTCAGTCTTTTTGTTATGGTTCTTAAATTGTTGTGTATTGCTGACATTGGACATGAATAGATGCAGAGCTGGGAGGAGGATCCTTTACTTTTAAGCCATCCATTGAGAAGTCTGACTACATGTATACTGTGTCTCTTTCTGAGTATTAATGAAGGCATAACCCCTTTTCTTTTGCCCACTGGGGTTTAGATATAACACTGACTTTTTCAAGCAATGCTATCTTTTCAGATGTTATCATGAAGCATGAAAGCAAGGGGAGTTTCCTGATACTGCACAGCATTCATTGCCTTTCTTGCTTATCCTTTTTTTTGTTGATATTTGTGAGATGAGGCTTTCAGTTCAGTTTTTTGCAGCCTGAGTTCAAGGCCTAAGTGCCAAATGAACACCTCTTGGGTATAGGTTGGCGTGGTACAAATGTATTTCACATTCCTGTTTTCTTATGTATGGGTCTGTGTTTTGTGTTTGCATTCTGAAGGATATGTCAGTTCATATTGTTTCTGGTGCTAAGGCTGGGTGAACAGGTCTCCTTGACTTGACATGGCTTCCAGGATGTGTTCTGATAAAGGGATCAGAGCTTGCTCTGCACATTGGACAGCAATGTTTCATGCTCTGGCTTTCTGGGCCTAATCAGAAGTACCTCTGGGGAATATTAGCTCCCCCTGTGCATTGAGTGCATCTCCTTTGTTACCCGAGGGCCGTAGGAGGCAGTTCAGGGAGACACCTGTTAGCTAGAAATCTCAAAGGTGCTGAAAAGGTACTACTAAGAATCTTCTCTCACAGTTTGAAAGTGTGGACTGCTAATTCTAGTGTCTGTGGCCAAGTCCACCTACAGCTTTCCAGGTGAATTTTAACACCCTTAACTTTCTAAATTGGTGGTGTACTTTCCACTGCTGTTCTTAGGCTGCTCTATATTGTATGCTGTTAGGCAGCTGCTGCGTTTGCACCAGACATCATTTCTTTTCAGCTGATGTTAAAATTGTTTCTTTTCGTTAATACAGTGGCTGTTAAGAGACTTCTGAGACTTAGTCTGCAGTGCACTATTGCTTTTGCAATGGGTATTTGGAAATTGCAATGTTGTCTTTAGTTCTTATGCTACATATGTGTACCAGTTCAGGATCCAGAAAATGGCTGGCATGCTCTCTGTTGGGATGAAGTTTGGCTGTAGAATCTTTTGTTCTGTTAAACAATGTACTATGGGACATAACTGTTCTACCCAATGTAGCAAATGTGAGGATGCCTAGGGTGAATGCCATCTGCTGTCTGTTTCAATGTAAGCTGATTGTAAGTGTTAGTTACTGAATAATTTCAGGATATCCAAGTTTCACCCAAATATTAACAGCTACTTATTTTGTACGTAGGTTGTCTTATTAAATAGTATAACCTAGAACAGCTCTGCAAGGAGACTGCAGCAGAAAAGAAACAACTAAGCATTTTCCCTCTGGGCATCTTTCAAAAACTGTATTCTCTTCCTCCTGCTATTTTAATGTCATGTTGGTTCTCTACCTGCTTTTCTCTCTTGTTTCATGCTCAAAAGGATTCCCTCTCTTCTGATTTTGAAGAGTTACTTGAAAATTCTTTGTTCTGTCATTGCTTTTTTTTTGGCTCTCTTCTCACTGCTGGGCACAGCCTAGTCACCAGCCTGGGTGTCACTGAGGAGCAGCAGTAGTAAAAGGGTACTTCCTCCAAGCTCCTACTTCCTAAAGCTGTAGGAAAAGAGGGAAGGCTGACACCAAAGATCTATAGAGTCTTGTGTCTTGCCTCTGACAGTGGCCAAGAGCGGATGCCTAGGGAAGAGTGAGCATACCCTGTTACTATCCTAGTGTATCGTCTCATGATCATCTGTGGCTTGGAGACTTCTTAAGTTAGAGGTGGTATCCTCATGTTTAACCTTGGATATTTCCTCCAAGAGTTTGCTGGCTCATGGGTGTTGCATTTGGCTACCCCTGAAGTTTTGTTTTCTGAAATGTTCTGCGTGATGGTGCATACTAGCTGCTCTCTGACTGTGTGTTAACTTTTATCTCTTTTATCACCTGTGGTGTTGACCTTCCTATACACAGCATGCCAATGACAGCAGCAAAGTAAATACTTCTGAGGTACACTTCTTAAAAGTGGGAATGACGGGAAACATTAAGATGTGTATTTAGGCATGCCTGTCTGAAAATTAGTAGCTAATGGCTGAATGCCAAACTTTACTGAGACTCCAAGCAGTAATATGTTGTGATGCAGTCTTTTATTACATGGCTACACGTGGGTTTTCTCAAATGTCTAATGGCATAAAATTCTCCCCAAAAGCTTAAATGTGCATGACATTCTGTTGCACTATGTGTTACTGTGTATACCAGGGAGACTCTTCAGTATTGGTTGCAGAGGTAAGAGTAGATACTACTGCAAATGCTGTGAGTTAATCAAAACAGGTAACAGTGAAAATTTACTGGCATATAATCTAAAGGGAGAAAAGACTTTCAATTTTGGATGGGGAACATGAGAAGACTGCTGGACTTCTTCAGCCAGGTACTGAATTGATGAACCTTGCTATTCTGCTACTGGAGATAACAAAATACCTGCATTGAATACGGGGCAAGATTTTCGGAGGTGATGGAAGACTTGAGGCTGTGAGCCTGAAACTTTACAAAGAGACTTGGTTCCCCAGAATGTTAATGCTCAGGGTTGTTTTTGAAAATTGAACCTCTTCATTTCTTGAACTAGCTAACTTTGGTCATAAGAGTGGAGTGTTTCTTTTTTTCTGCTTGCTCAAGAAGGCGCAGGTACAAAGGAGTTTGTTTCTCTCCAGGACTGGGGTAATTGGGAGTGCTGTTGCACCAGGTGCATGTCTTGCATGAGGTAGTTCAGCTCTGCTGGTTTCTGAATCTCTCGTGTGTTGCCCTCATGCACATGCCTGCCCGCCCGTTCCAGAAAGTCTCTTCTTTTTGTCCAGTAAAATTAATCTTCTAGTAAATTAAACAGCAGCCGCATAGAATACCGTTTCCTTTCACGTGTGAGAACAGCTTTCTAGACGTAGAATTCAGGGGCACAGACAGCTAATTACGCAGCTAATTTGCCTTCAACCTCTTGGAGGCACTGAATGCCAGCAAATTTTTGACTCTTGCACGCTTTTTTTGAAAATTTTGGCTGTTAAATTTGTTAAGCAGGGATAAGCAACACTGCAAAGTGTGGGTGGATTTCATATCCTAGCCATATATTTGTTCATGGCTTAGCTCACGTTTGTGATTTAGGGAAGAGTTCCCATTTCCACACTGAAGTTCAAGTTAAATGTGAACAGCCCTTTAAGTATCCTTTAGGAGCACACAGGCTGCATCTTCATTTCCATTTTAGTTGGGGCGAGGACTGAATTTCTGAGGTGAATCTCCTCACTGTCCCGCTTCCTGCACATTGCTTTTTACTGGGAAGCAATTTGAGTGTGCAATTAGGCTTCCTTTGGATGTAACTGAACCAGAAGTGTCACTCTAGGAGCGTATCTGCTGTGCTTCAGGTGCCCTTGGGTCTTTGGCCTATGGGACCAAACCTGGTCCAACGCAAACCCCCAAACATGCGTAGTGGGATTCTTGGGACCTCAGGACCAACTGCCCTCTACAGCCTTTTCTCCTTTTGGACTGTGCCAGGTGCTGAAGTAGACAGTTGTGCTAATCTTAAATTTCTATGTGACGGGGGATAAGCTTTTTTGCTTTTTAAATGTTAGTGAAGTAAATAAGCAGGCCGTCTTGAGTTCCACCTACTGATCTAATACCTTATTCTCAATTTTCAGGAGTCTTAATGCAACTAACCAGATTGATTTGAATGTTGTTTGTGAAGCTTTTTCCTGTGTTTCCAGAACTGTCTGTGTTGGTATTTGTCTCTTTCAAACAATGAAGAATGCTGTGGCATGCCTGTTTTTAAAGCCAGCTGTTTTGCAGACCCATCTGGGGGTAGTTTTATTTAATGGTCTGTGTGGGGGTTACACCGACCCTCTTAAAGACCTTGACCGGAATCCCCATGTGCCTTCTAGATGTTGTTTTATTTCCCTGACCTCTCATCTTTTTCTTATCTGGACCTCTTTCCTCCTCTTGCCCCCTCCGAACCGCTGACCCTCTCCTTTGCAAGAGGGAAACAACACTGTAATGAATAATGTCTCTTCCTGAAACAGGGGTAATTTCATGTGCCTACTTTTTTATGCCAGAGACCAGACTAGCTGCCTTTTCTGGGGCAAGAGAGTTTCTCATCGTCCGTGCCATAGCAAATAATAAAAGCTCAGCAGCAACAAGTACTGTAAATACTTTGCAGTCCTGTTCTCAATTACAGAATTAGTTATGCAAATCTTGTATTAAAGGAGGAAGAGCCCTGATGTCTCTTAAATCATACTCTGTGTGTGCACGCATGCGTACAATTCCTTCTTGTCTAGGAGAAAAATATCTGTGCTCCTAACATGCAGGCTCCATGGAGATTAGCATACTAAACAGTATTGCTCTGCATGACCTGAAATTGGCTTTTGAGTACTAATTGGATCTATGGGCTTTGAGAGAAGGGGTTGGAAAACATTGGTCTCTGGTTTTCCAGGTTGCAGACAGTAGTATGGATATGGTGGTGGTGTAGGTGCCCAAATGAAGGCCTCGGCGGGGTCCTGAGCTGCGGGGGCACCGGTTGATAGAGCGCAAGCTGTCTGCTTCGCATTTGCTTATGTCTTTGCCTAGCTGCATGTATCTTTCTGGTTTCATCTTTATATAAAGAAACAGTGTGAAACGGTGAATTGAGCACT
>NW_008824791.1:4918677-4919372 GCF_000699105.1 Pygoscelis adeliae
ACTGCGTGAGTTTGGTCTAGTCGGTTAATCCGTCCAGGTACATCTTCTGCAGCAGACAAGCTGGCAGTAGCTGTGCTACTGCACTTACCTGCATGTGCCCATGAAGCACAGGCACTCATTCCCATGCTGTAACACCCATTCCGTGTGCATCTGTTGTTGGCATTTTTAATGTGGCTGCTTGCTTGGAGGTTATTTATGGGGAAGATGGGACCATTAGATAATTAAATTACAGACGAAAAGGATTACTCTATAAACACTGAGCTCTATCCCTCCACTGGCTCCTATGGCTGCAAATCAATTGTCAAGCGTGGAGCCAAGGTGAGCCAGTGCCATATGCTGCCTTGTTCAGTAGTTCCAGCAGCCTTGCTGCCCAGCCACCTCCTTCCATAATCTCTCACAACAGCAGATGCAAACAGGCTCTCACACTCTCTGGTTGGGATCCTGAAGGGCAGCTTCACTCTAACGTGTGTGTTGGGTTGTTCAGTGTTGTGGCTGCTGACGTCTGTAACTGGGCTTTGCTCTGTTGCTATTTTTGCTGAAGCCTACGTGATGCCTTCACTCATCCAGTGGAATGCTTGCTGGGAAACTAGTCTCGGTGTACTGAGACTTGAAATGACCCCCAAAAACAATTTTTGGGGAAGTGGAGGTAAAGATTAATAATATCTGGATTATGAAAGCATGTGGCTTTTTAATCT
>NW_008824791.1:4919388-4948086 GCF_000699105.1 Pygoscelis adeliae
ACTTGGCTTTAGACAGGACTTTGTCTGGTATGGATGGGGTGTTTAGTTAAATTGCAGTGGATGAGTGCCACCAAATTTAAGCAGGTAAAAAAACCCCAAAGAAGCAACAACAACAAACCCCGCAAACCCCCCTGCAAACCCAAACACCCCCAAAACCCACCAAAAAACAAAGCAAAACAACCACCCAAAAAACCAACACCACAAAAAACCCCAAACAGCTGTTGGTTTGGGGTTTTTTTTTTGCTTTTAGTAGAATTGTCGATGAAAAGTAAAAGACTTTATATTGGATTCAGCACTTCTTATATTTGAAAGCATTTTGAGTGTTTTTGGGATATTACCTAACATTAAAGATAACTTGGAAAACAAATGATTACTTCACACCAATAAAAATCAATACCTTCTGCTCTGGAAGGAAAAGGGGATGATAATAATGGAAATTATTTTTGGGAGAGGGGAGGAGGGAGTGTTCCAGGATTTCCTTTTTTAAATGTATAATTTGTGAAATTATAGATTTGTGAAACACATGGATATTGCTATATGTGCATCTTTTAAAAAGTCTTTTGACAAAAATACTTTTTCCTAGCTTTCCAGCTTTCTCACCTCTGCTAGGTGCTATGTCCTGTTTAAAATCATGCTGGTTAAAAAATGTATTAGCTTTTTATAGTTTAACATAATCCCAGATCTTGTCTGGGATTTGGATTTTTTTGTCTTGTCTTGGGGGTTCACACTCAGTGTATGATTTTAGTTAATGTAGATGCAGATTTAGAAATGATCTATTCTAGTTTGATTGTTTTCTCCAGTTAAATCCAAAGAAAGTTCAGTTTAATCCTAGTGGTATGCTGCATTCCACGCAGAGCAAAGAAAATGGTTGGTCTCTGCCCAGAGGAAATTGCAGTATAGAGTGAATGGATTTGGACTGCTCTGCTCAATTTCAACTGCTCTGGGAAGGATTTAAGATAACAGATAAGTGCAAGTTAATGATGTTGCAGAACAGCACTGACTTTAATTCTGTATATTCCAGTTTGAGGACTTTTTAAAAATATTGGTAAATGTATGCACTCCTCTTGAGTTGGAATTAGTATTACAGTTTTTAACCTATGTCCTTCCTCCCCACTAAAGAAAATGTAAAGATACTTTAGATACAGCATTTCTGCAAATCTTTGCAGCCCTGCTTCCAACTGTGCTAGCTCTTCAGCTGTGAGTTGTGGTCTTTACTGCTTTGTCAACTGTTTTCCTTAGAATGTAACATATTGAACCTCTCCTCTGGCAACACAAATTGCTTCTGAGGCAGAACAACAGAAAATCACCTGTCTTGTGTGGCAGTCTAAATACCACTTCCAGAGTCCCTGGACTTTTTGGGTCAGATGTTACCAGCTAACCTAAATAGGCTGCTCTGGCAGGGTAGGGTAAAAAGGAGTTCTGCGAGACTATTTGGAGGAAAGTAAATGAAGGTCATTAGCAGGGACGGGTATTTCAGGTGAGACCCAGGAAGAAGCAGCATCTTGACTCTTGCATTTTATTGGGTTTTTTTTCTCTCCTTCTCCTTTTGCTCCCAGCTGCATTTTGGAGACTTACCAAAAGTAGTTCTTTAGATACAGCCTTTTATCTTCAACTGTCAGTCAGTGACAGGGAAAGGAAATAGAGATCATATGTGATGGAGTTGTTTGACATCCAGAGGAATCTAAAACACGATCTTTAGTATTATCTCTGCCTGTTAGATGTTTGTGCTGTTTGGACCAGTGATGTCATGGTTCTCTGCCTGCCAAGGGCCCCACTCCATTTGACAAACTAGCCTTCTGCTTTGTACAGCTGGGAAAGGTTTATATGCCTTCTCCTTTCCCCTCTACCGTATGCCTTGCTCTACCTTCCAGTAGCATACCTCTCCACATGACTGGGAAGCAGTGGTGCACAGTGGGATCTGTGCTGTCAGCAGCCGGTGATAGTGTTTTAAACTCTAATTAGTACTGCATATGCAACCTGGTTTCTGCCTTACGAGCTTCTACTGTAATTTACTGGTCTCTTCTCCTTGTATTGTAGCAGGAATAATCCACAGAAGCACTTACGGCAAATTCCTGTGGCTCATTTTGGCAGAGAATTGAAATGGGTTGTGTGCTTGGGTGAGAGGGATGCCAGTCAGCTGGTCTTCAAAAGGGTGGAGCTGAACAGGTAAACAGTGCTTCATTCCCCATAGCCTGAGAGATAGTCAGAGAGGCAATTCTGCTTGTTGCAGTTGCCTTGGCAGAGAGACATGGCAGAGGAAGGAGGCTTTCCTTCTTGTGAGGCAGTTCAGTGAAGTTTTTCCAAAATAGATCTTTTGGGGCAGTGATCAGATGATCTGCTGACTATCTGCAGTGATACTGTGTATTTTATATGGTGAAGTATTTTTCTCTTATTGTCCCTGTCTTTTTAGATAACCAGGCCTTCTGGCTGCTGTTTCCAGATCTGAACTTGCCAATTACTATGTATTTATCCAAAGTAACATCATCCAGATGCTTGTGTTGGGCCGAACAGATCAGATCAAGTCTGACTTTCTGCCTCACTGGATGTTCATCTGGCCCATCGTGCTGGTGTGTTTTGTGTATTTAGAGTGGTTGGGATTTTTTGTTGTTTTTTTTTTTTTGGGGGGGGGGGTGTTTGTGTTTTTGGTTGCTTTGTTTTTAAAGGTGTGGGGGAGAAGGGGAGAAGCATGGAAAATCTATTTAGTCTTTCTGCTGAGCTCAGGTGGTTGTCTCCCTAGGCTCTAACTATAAACAGTGGGAGAGAAGTTTTTCACAGAGCTTCTCTCCATTGATGACAGGTAGAGCTTAGGTAATTAGCCATATAAGGCAGCAAAGATCTAACAGCTATGCAGAAGGACTCCTGGAAATGGAAAGATGCACCATAGCATAACTTAACTGCTTGACTAATCTGGTGGCCTTCTACGATGGAGTGACTGCATTGGTGGATAAGGAAAGAGCAACTGATGTCATCTACCTTGACTTCTCTAAGACCTTTGACACAGTCCCACACAACATCCTTGTCACTAAATTGGAGAGAGATGGCTTTGATGGATGGACTATTCGATGGATAAGGAATTGGTTGGATGGCTGCATCTAAAGAGTTGCAGTCCACAGCTCAGTGTCGAAATGGCAATGAGTAAAAGTGATGTTCCTCAAGGGTCTGTATTAAGACTGGTACTGTTCAGTATCTTCATTAATGACATAGTGGGACTGCGTGCACCCTCAGCAGGTTTGTGGGCAACACCAAGCTGAGTGGTGCAGTTGATTCGCTAGAGGGAAGGGATGCCATCCAGAGGGACCCTGACAGGCTTGAGGGGTGGGCCCATGTGAACCTCATGAGGTTCAACAAGGCCAAGTGCAAGGTCCTGCACCTGGGTCGGGGCAATCCTCAATATTAGTACAGGCTGGGGGATGAAGGGATTGAGAGCAGCCCTGCCGAGAAGGACTGGGGATACTGGTGGATGAAAAACTGGACATGAGCCAGCAATGTGCGCTCGCAGCCCAGAAAGCCAACTGTATCCTGGGCTGCATCAAAAACAGCGTGGCCAGCAGGTCGAGGGAGATAATTCTGCCCCTCTGCTCTGGTGAGACCCCACCTGGAGGACTGCGTCCAGCTCTGGAGCCCCCAGCACAAGACAGACATGGACCTGTTGGAGTGGGTCCAGAAGAGGGCTGGAACACCTCTCCTGTGAAGAAAGGCTGAGAAAGTTGGGGTTGTTCAGCCTGGAGAAGTGAAGGCTCCAGGGAGACCATATTGTGGCCTTTCAGTACTTAAAGGGGGCTTATAAGAAACACGGAGAGAGACTTTTTAGCAGGGCCTGTGGCAACAGGACAAGGGGCAATGGTTTTAAACTGAAAGAGGGTAGGTTTAGATCGGACATCAGGAAGAAATTCTTTATGATGAGGGTGGTGAGACACTGGACAGGTTGCCCAGAGAAGTTGTGGACGCTCCATCATTGGAAGTGTTGAAGGTCAGATTGGGTGGAGCTTTGAGTAACCTAATCTAGTGGAAGATGTCCCTGCCCACAGCAGGGGGTTGAAACTAGATGATCTTTAAAGGTCCCTTCCAACGCAAACCATTCTGTGGTTCTCTGATAATGAAGACCTGTGTCCTAGTGAAAACCTTGTGGTTTGCTTAGGTGCATTTGAAATCCCTTTTCTTGGGGGTGCTGGGTGAGGTGGGTGGATGGGGAAGACAGCAGGTTGTTACTGTGCTGCAAAATATGTTGTTTTAATCTTTTTGTGTGAATCTTAATCCACGTGGTATAGATGGAGTCCAGCTGGGAAGGTACTTGCTTTTTCACCCAGTGCTGGAGATGTGGCTTTTCTGAGATATCTCAGATGGCATGGAGATTAGAGCAATCCAGCAGCCTTGCAGTTTGATAGCATTTCTGAGCCTTCACTTAAGATGCAGTATGCGTTTCTTCATCCTGATAGAGATAATGGGTTTTAAGCAATTACACCCAGGCTAATTCCTTTTGATAAGAGCTCTGCATTATCTAAAAAAAGAATCCTAGCCGCCTGGGAAAGAACAATGTAAAAGTCTCTCTCATGGACTCTTTCATTTGCTCTTCTCCGATATCTTCGGATGATATGCTGCAGAACTTTCAAGCCATAAAAATCTATCAGTCTTTTTTTAGGTCTTGAGTATTGTAGTCAGGGAGGTGTAACAGTAGTGTTGGCTTGCAAGGTATGAAGGGAGCCCTGCATGCTTCAGATGATTCCGGGCTACTGTGGCGATTACAGCTTCGACATAAGTAATCAAATTTGGTCTCTCTTAAAGGAGCCCCTTGTTCCCTCCCTATGTAGGCTGTCTGGTTGTGAGGTGTGGGTTGCTTCTGCTGATTAGGGCGATCTAAATTTTGTAATTTGGAAAGAGTAGCAAGAGCCTACCACTTTATTTAGCGTAGATCCCAACCCCTACTGTGTGTTTGTTTGCACTGGAAAGAAGAGTATGATATTGTTGTGCGTTAAGCAGGAACGGTAAGAGATCTCACTTAAAAAAAAATTTTGAGACCAGTAAAGAAACTTCAATAGTTAGCTGCATTTCTGGTACTTAAAGAAATTCCTTTTATTCTGCTTAATCTCTCTGTATATGTATGAGAGGAAAAGTCAGTGTAGGATAGAAAATTTAATTGATTGCATTTAAAAAGGGGGAAATCCCAAAGCAACATGCTGTTTGTGTAAACGTGCCACTTCTAGGAAAATCATGTTATATATTTAAAAAAAAAAAAAATCGCATTAACAGTGTTGAAAGATTTTCAAACGCTGTAGGCATGTTTGTTATAACTTGTTCTTTCTCTCCCAGATAGTCGCAGATGACATTCTTGACGTGTAACTGCCTGATGATCATTGGAACTGGGAGGAGAGGCAAGGGGAAGATTGGAGATAAGGATTATAATCTCCCATGCTGATATGCTTTGGTTCTCCTTCCCAAGAGAAGAACCTGTGAACATGTGGCATGCTGTCTGTCCCTTCACCTGCCTGCTCGCTAGGGAAAGTTGCTGAATGCCTCCCAGCGGGAGCCTGATCAGTTCTCTTTCAAGATGGAGGAAGAGGATTTGTGTGGACGTGTCTCTTTGGTGGGGACAAAAAAAGATGCAAAAATCAAATCTTGTCCTCCATTTTGTGAAATGGCTTCATGGATCACAAACACTGTAGTTAAGCAGTGCAGTACAGAAGTGGGAGATTTGGGATTTTGCTAGAAATAGGAGGCAGAGTGCACAGCTTTAATGGTGGGGAATCCATTGCTTATTCTCCAGTGTGGCACAAGAAGGGTTGTCCCTGCTCAACCCCCTCATTTACACAGTGCTGCAGCAAAGTGGTGCCTAGATTGAAAATAAATGGAGGAGTTCAGGGAGGGAAAATTGTTACCACCATTTGCAAAGTTGGCTGCAGTATTTTTCTTCCTGTCATAAACTGTTGTGAATTTGAAAGGGCTGCTGTATTTCCTTCCCAGACATGGTAATGTTTAGTTGGCAAATGAAACAACCTTTTGTTTGGAAAGCTCTTTTGAGATGAAAGGCATCAGCAAAGTTGTTGCTGTGTCTCCTGTGACTGTCTTGGTTGAGGAGCTGGACTGTGTGTTCTAAGTCTTTCTGATGCAGAGGCTCGAGTGCTTAGTCTGAGCCAATTTACTCATTCTTCAGCTCTTACTTTTTTGGCTTTAATTGGCTTCCTACTGCATGTCACATTACATTTTCCTTTGGCTGGTGGATGTAGAGAGTCGACCTCCTTCTCGGGGCTGCTAAAAGAACGTGTTTTCTTATTAGATAGAGCTGTCTAGTGCAGGCTGGAGGAAGTACCTTGTGTAAGAGAGTGCTGAAGCAGAAGTGTGTTCTTTGCAATGATAATACCTTCTCAGCTTTGTGGGTGACTCCACAGGTTACTTCTCATCTTGTTCTTTCATAAATGATATATAGATGCAAAACCTGTGTGAAGATGAAGCTCCTAGAAGACTTTCCTCATCTATAGCAATGTCCCTAATGCAAGAGGAAATCCTCGCCAGCCCTTTCCTTGAGGAGTTGTGTAGCTTGTTGAGAGTTTAAACAGACCACCTGTTCTGTAGATCCTGCATAATTTTGCTGCCTTGTTTTTTTGGTTATCCTAAAAATGACAGGTTGCTATTTAATGTACTTGGATTGACTTCACAACCTATCTATTCAGTCATCTGCTTTCCTTGTTCTCCTCTTTGAAAGGATTTCATTTAATGACAGCAGTGAGATGGTGCATCTAGGTGATGGGACAAATTAATTTAAGTACTTCATGGACCATTGCTAGGGAACAAACACTAGCTCAAAACTGCCTAGGCTATGTCTGGGCTATCTTGCCTCTATTATTAATATGGCAGGCCCCAGTTCATTATTCTGCCTTGAGCCACACTTTGCCTGTGTTGCTGGTGGAGTATTTCATGCGTTCCCTTGGGAGAATCCTCTAATCAAGTGCTTGACAAACAGCCATGAAGACTCTCTGGTTGCCCTACTTTTTGGGTGTTTCTGGCCCAGTCCTGCAAAAGCACCAGTGTTGCCTGGTAGTTCTGTCACCTGTCTAATGAGCCCAAGGAACAAGTCCCATCCCTTGCGTTTGTGTGCTGGCCTCCTTACAGGGGCTCCATTACCTTTTTTTTTTTTTTAAAATAGTTCCGTGCAATTTCATCTGGTGGTCTGGTAACTCTGTAAAAATAAAGTTTTGTATTTAGGCAATTAATCTTGCACTCAGGCAAGTTTGATGTCCAGCATTGCAGTTTATGATACAGAGCCAGTTATTGAGTTCCTACTAAATACACATCTTTGGTGGTCTCAGTGATACTGAAAATACTGTTGTTTTCTGTCACTAGTGTATACACTGTTCTGTCCTGCTCCATCTGTTTCTACAGTTAAATGGGATTCAAGTGAGTTCATTAAGAACATGTCAGCTTATATTAACAGTGAAATATATTAGGTGTCATGAAAAATAAATGTTTCCAACAAATTTACAGAGTTTGAAGCTCTCATATCATGAAAGCTGAACTTCGATTGCTCTGGGAAGATGGAGGGGATGTATGTGAGTAACACAGGGCAGTGCAAGAATAAAATATTTGTAAGAGCTCCTTGTTTATCTGCCAGAGTAAAATGGAGCTCACTTCTTGCCAGGATCAGTGTCTGTAGCTCTATGCCTTCTGCTACAGCTACGTGAAATGTTAATCCCTAATGCACAGCAAAGAACATAACACCTTGTTTAGTAGCTAGGGATGCTCTTCCTGTTGACTGCTGCAGGACAAAAGGCAGAACCTTGAATTCACAGCTTGCTAGATTCTGAGGCTCCTGGGTCACTTAAAAATGCAGCTCACCCTTGAAGTGTCTGCCCTGTGCACATGCCTCTTTTACCTGTGGGCAGGGCGCAGCAGATGCTCTGCAGTAAGTTCTCATTCTCTTATCTTGTGATGCTGTCCCTGTGTGCTCCTGCCTTACAAGAATCCTAATTTATCTTAGCAGTAACAAATGTTATTGTTTGTAAAGTATAAAATTGTAACTGTTACAGGCTGTCCCTCTTCTTTTCTGCAGCCTGTTCCGCTGCCCCCCTTCCAACTTTGTGTTAAACTGGAACTGCTTGTGGGACTGTGCTGTGAGGAGGGGGATAGTCATTGCTTTACAGTAATATGGTACGGACTCTGAACAGATCGGTTGAGGAGTCCCTGTGCCCCTATCATTCCCTTTGGCCTGCCTTCTCTTACGAAGGTGCTAATCACCCCCTACCTTCATTTAGTGTCAAAGGGTCTTCAGTGACCTTGGAAGAAGAGAAACTGAGCTGTTGGTGCTAATCTCAAACACAAATGCGCAGCCCTTGCCACATTAGTCATGCCTTTGTCACCTCTAGATTGGATTAGTGCAGTGCATGGTATGTGGGTCTACAGCTGAAGATACATTGCAGAACAGTGTTGTCTGCTTGTTTGTGTCACAGGAGAGTATTTTCTAGAGAGACGTTGGCGTTTGAGGAGTGCCCTCAGTCAGGATCCTGAGCTGACTTCTCACAGTGGTCTGTTGGAAGCTGGTTTGGCTGTCAGGCACTGCTTTAAAGCTTACCTGCTGCTGTTACGGCTTTCTGTAAGAGGATAAGTTGAAGGATTGAATGGGGCTGCAACTTAAGACCTAGTGAGGAAGTATATCGGAGCCCTGCAGCTTGCTTTATTTTTTTTGTTGGTTATTTTTCTGTATCAGTGTTTTTAGTATATAGTGCTTGTGTTTAGAGAGATGTCCTTAAAGACATCTGGTTGTGGAACAATACGTTGGCAGTGGAAGTTTTTTCTCCGGTTCACATGTGAATGGTGCAGAGAAGTCTAGCTTCCTTATTAGCACTAGTCAATCACTTGATCAGGTACATATCAACTGTCTTCTGGGAGGGACATAAAGGGTAAGAGATTAACCCCAGTCTGCGTTACAAATAAGTTTAATGAAGTGCTAATGTTGAATACAGAAGGTCATGGCAATGAGGAAATTGGACTATTTTGACTGAGCCTGTACACGTGAACAGCCTGCAAAGCAAAGAGCATGCTGGGAGTTACAAACTGGGGAGGTAAAGACAGTGTCAGTCCTTGGTTCAACTGTTTGCTGAACTGTAACTGGGCATAAAAATACGCTTTTTCTCTTGGAGCTATGCTCAGTGTGTACAGCTGCTTGTGTAGTTTTTAAATGCCCACAGAAATCTTGATTCTTTAACACATCCTTCTCCATGCTGCTCAGAAGGGGACAAGCTGCACTTCACAGCAGGGTCCCCAGTGGGTGGTTTCTCTCCACGAAGACTAATTTTTTCGCCCACACCTGGATACCTATTGGCATGATGGTTCTGAGCCAGTGAGTGGGGTCTTAATCTACAGCAAGAAGACATACAGAGTGATAGGAGGGGAAGGCTCAGCAAGTATATTGGTGTTCGTGTCGCTAGCTGGTGGCTTTCCCAATGAAGCTGGTGAATTAGAGCAGCTGTGGGTTGCTGGACTTTGTGTGTTGGGGGGTTGTTTGTTTAAATTTGGCTTTGCCTCTGTGTGGTATCTCAGATCAAGCTTTTGGTCCAACTGCTTTTGATGTTGTTATGGCCATCTACTTGGTTTTAGCATCTGTCCTTCAGTGTTCTGGCTTCTCCTGTTCTACCTGCCTGCTAAAATATTTTGCTGTGGATACGGAGCTGGTGGGATGTAGTAGGCTGTTCATGTTTGGAGACTGAGTTTAGGTAGTACCCCTCTCTCTCTGAAAAGATTTCTCTGGTTGGAATTATGAATCAAAGTAGTTTGCTCTTTTGGGAAGTAAGAACCTGCCAAAATCCATGTGCAGCTGCTGGGGTTATTCTTTGGGCTACAGAGCCAAATCAACCAGAAAAGTCTCCTGTTGTGTCTTTGCCGGGTCCTCTGGCTAGTTTAAGTGGTTCACACTTTTGCCTGGAGCATAACATACTGCTTTGCCAACCTCCTCCAGAGAACTTTGTTGTCGTTCTAGCTTTCTAGTGAGACAGTCCCAGAAAACATGGTCTGAACACTGTGTTCCTCCACTCTGGAGTGCGCCTGCTCTGCTCATGCTCCCATGTTTTGGGACTTCCACCAAAGAGGAAGTGTGTGCTAGAAACAGGTGTGGTTGCAGAAATCCGTTTAAGCAAACTGTGTCTGAAATCAGTTCTTACTTTTAAATCCATTAGGAAGGCAAGGAAGCTCACCTGTGTTAGAGAAGATATGACCCTTCAGGGCAGAAGTGACTATGCTCATTTTTGGAGAAAGTCAACTTACCATTCTCTTATGGCCCTCAAGCTAGAGGAGAGTTCGTTTCCTACTTCGAACTCTCTACTGATGTCAGTAGAAGACTCATAAAAATGCCTGATTAGATTATGCCTTCACTGTAGTAACAAAACCCACTTATTAATGTTGTTTAAGTGTCTTACATAGCACTTGGCTTTTAGTAGAGAAACTGCTACCCATTGGATCTATGGCTAGTTCTCTCTTTTTTTCCCTCCTTACAATTTTTTCTCCCTCAGTATTTTGTTACCTAATGTGTTACTAAATAAGCAATGAAACAAAGATTGCCCAAACTAAAAATGGTGTGTTTAGGGGCTCCTGCTCCAGTGAGATTAAATGTTAATGGAAAATATTGCTCTTACTAGTTCTAGCTTTCCGCAGAGTGGGGTGCCCAACCTTCTTCTATTTCATATTTTTTTTTTTTTTTGGTTGAAATCTATCCTGGCAATTCCTTTGTTAACTGTGTTCTCTCTGTCTTTATTCTCCTGCCTAGCTTTCTGCAGAGGGCGTGTTGTGAGGGTGCCCAAAGGTCCTCTTATTCGAGTCGTGGACACAGAGGTGGTGATACCTTGCAGCGTTAGTGATTACGATGGACCCAGTGAACAGAACTTTGACTGGGAGTTCTCCCGGGAGACTGACTTCATGCGGATAGTGAGTACCTGGGATTCTACATTCACCTCTGAGGAGTACCAAAAACGCGTGGGCCACGGGGATATCAAACTGAGACGGAGCAGCAACGATGCTGTGGAACTTGTGATTAGAAACATCCAGCCAACTGACCAAGGGAGATACAAATGCTCCACGCCCAGCACTGATGCCACCGTTCAGGGAAATTATGATGCAGAGGTCCAAGTGAAAGGTATTTCTGAAGAGTGAGGTGTGCTCTAAATTTGGTTTTGATATTGATTATAGGTGTACCCTTAAGAATGTTGAATTTCTGTTGCTTATGAGCATTGTGATTTTTTTTCTTTCTTCTCCCTGTTCCTGTTTAATTCTCCTAAAGCCAAAATTGAAAATTGGGAAGTATGATAGCAAAGGCAAGTGAGGTGAAGAAGTGAAGAGAGGCTGTTTACTATAAACACCTCTTTCGTTTTGTCTGTCTAGTAAATATGTAAATAAAAATGGGAAAACTAAGTAGTGGGTTTTCTGAAGATGTCTGCAAATATTTAATGTCCCTAAGCCTCTGGGTAAACAACACAGCCTGTCTTCTCTCTCTTATTTATAGTGTCATTTAGGGATCCTTCTATATGAAGGAGGTAATCTTCCTTTTCCCCTTCAGCATGTTGATACTGCAGTCATGCCCCAGCTTTGCTCTGTCATTTAGGGTTCTTCAGTAATAACTTGGGAGACTTTTTTTTTTTCAAGTGTCTTATCTTTTACTCCCCTGAAAATCAAGATGGTTCTGGATGGGAATAGTCAGAATGATGAGAAACTAAAGCGAGGGGAAGGATAAATGAATTTGAATGCTTGTCTTGGCTTGTTTAAAGTGGAGCACTTCCTGTAATGGGTTTTCAGCTGAACTTCCTTGTTCCTGGAATACATTTATGTGTGGAAGAAGGAATGACTGGCCAGGTGTTCTTCTGTGGTAGTTTTACTGCCTTGTATCTGAACATGTCAGCGTGGGTGTTCTCTTCTTGCTTCCGTTTTATGATGCTTGTGTCTTTTGGTCTTTTTTTTTTTTTTAAATAGTGATTTCCGATGGCTTATCGGTGAGTGGTTCAAAAGCACGTTCCTCAATGTCTCTCAGGCTGTCTGAGGGTGACTCCTTCAAGTTGCGCTGCTCAGCGATTACCACCTCACTGGAGCACACTCACCTGCATGTGACTTGGCAGATCAAAAGTGGATCGACTTGGCGGGACATCCTATCTTTGACTCATGAGGGCAAATTCCAGCTGGGTCCTGGCTATGAAGAGCGCTACCATAATGGAGATATCCGCTTGGACACAGGAGCGAATGACACGTATCGGTTATCTGTATCCCAGGCCTCGTCAGTGGATGGGGGTGCCTACAGGTGTCTTGTGAGCGAGTGGGTGAGAGGGGCAGATAGCTCATGGCAGAAGATTCAGGAGAAGAGTGTGGAGATAGCAAGTGTGGCAATCCAACGGACTGGTGAGTGTTACTGATGGGCCGGGGTCACAGCTCGTAGCTACAGCAGTGCTGTAGCTGTGATACAGCTGTGATACTTTGAGAACAGAAATTGGGTAAGCTGAACTAAATGAGGATACATTCCAGGAGAACCTAGAGTGCTGTTCGGATAGCTGGCCTGTTTACATTTGAGTTGATAGAAAATGCTTGGCATAATTTTTCTAGCTTTTATTTTGGGGAGAAAGGGGGATGATGGCATGGAAGGATTGACTGGAACCTCTTAGATGCCTAGATGTAGATTTTGTCTCATCCTTAGTTCACTTCAGGTTTTTCTATTTCTTAAATAAGCGTTGTATTTAACCCCTGAGCACCCCAAACCTTCCCTCTGCTCTCTCATTAACATAGGGTTGTCCTATAGCACTAAACAGCTGCACTTCCCCCGTGAAAGTGGCTTGCGATTCAGTGACAGATATGAAACTTTTCTGTATGTTGTTTATTAAAATAGATCAAGAGAAAGGAGGAAGGCAGTGGCAATTTAACAGGACAAATTATCCAGTGGTTTTTATCACTGACACTGGATCACTGGCCTGATTGCTCCACTGTGTTGGCAGGCGTCTAGCACAGTAATGGTTCTGTTAAACAGATCATTGCATGCTTGACTAAGGAGACAAAAATACATACAGTGCTGTGCTGAGGATATCTGGATATCCCTGCCCATACAGATTTCAGGAGTAGATGCACTCAGCACTTAATTGCATTAGCATTACCACTGCTAGTTGGAGGAGGGAAAGCAGGAGGTGACACATCTTGTCACTCAATAGGTGGAAAAACAGGCAATGATGGCCCTTCAGAAATGTGAGATTATGATGATATTTTAGAAGTGTTCAGACAGTAAGAGTATCTCTTCATTTTTTTGTAATCCTTTAATCACTATAGGGAGAACCCAGAACTGCTGGGTTTTTTTGGCTAGCTCATTTGGATGTTGTTTTAGTATCCTGGTGGTACTTAGCCTGTCAAATTTGACAGGCTGTCTGCCCCCTCTTTTTCAGGGTGTCTGTTACACAGTAAAGCTTGCAGGTGCTCTCTGCTGAGGCAGGGCTTGCTTAATTAAGAGCTGTAATTCTCTATTTTGTTGCACTTTTGGAGGGTTTCGTTTAAGTAGGTGGGGTTTAATCAGTGGCTGAAAACAGGGTGAGGATGGCCAGGACCAGTAGTAGTGCAGGTTTTTTTATGTGGTTTGGGTGTGCGGTTTTGTTTGTTTGTGGTTTTCTTGTTTGGGTTTTTTTGGCCTTCATTTTTAGCTCAGTTATTGGCAGCACTGGCATTTTGTCAGGGACATGAAGGCTTTTTAAAAAGTTATGCTAAATGGGATAGGTTATTCTCCAGCAAAATGTTGTGGAAGTTTTTACCCACCCATCCTGTAGTAGGACTTGAAGAGCATCTTGTGCTGACATCTGAAACCTCTGCACTTGCATGCTGAAATGAACTTGAGTTGTAAATGGTATGCCTGGTTGCTGCACTTCCCTCATTCTCACTGGTTGTAAACTGTGGGGTTGAATTTGTAGAAACAAAATTTAAAAAAAAAAAAAAATTATCATATCTAATGAAAAAAGTCATGCACAGGTTATTTGCATAAACCTGGGGTTTTTTTTCTGTTGTTGCTCTTTCATCTACTTGCCCATCACTTTCATCTCCTAAAATCACGACACCTTTGGGCCCAACTTTGTTCTTGTATGTCTTTTTTTAGTAGTGTCTTGCACAACAGGTGTATAACCCTAAGTGAGACCTTCAGACATGTCTGTAACCGAAAAAGGAGCCTTGAGAAATATACATATGGGTAAACTGTCTTAGAGTCCCTCTGTATGCATATACTGCCGGATTCTGAATGTCTGACACTATTTCATGAAGACAGAAGTGTTCCTTGGAGAAATGCTGCTCTTAACCTTGCAGCTTAATAACCTTGTCTTATTTTGTATTCTGGTATTAGTCTGTTAAATTAACTAGGCTTTCCTGAAAAAACGTGATAAGACAGTGAGGGAAGTCCCAATGAGGTACTCGCAGACAGTGGACTTCCCTTTACCACTTGGCAGGGACTTGCTACCCTCTGTTCAGTTTGACTGCTCTGTGCTATCAGGTGGTGAGTGCTGGGATGAGTATTGCTTGGTTTTATTGGCAACAGTTGTGGCTGCTCAGTTTGGCTCTGGCCTTTATATGTTGTCTCTCATTCCTAATGACAATCCTAGAAAGCTTTTACAGATGGGTACCTATTATGTAGTAGAACATGGTTTTACATAGAAGTCACTAATCTGCATCAGAGACATAGCTGCCTGTTTAAGGCAGGAATCTGTTTTCTTGCTCGTGGTCTTGGTCGTAGATCTGCTGAGAAGAGCCACTGCTGTAGCAGCCCTGTCTACTGGCCTCAGATGAGACTTTAAGAGCAGCTGCATTATACACTGTGGGTACGGTGCTGCACTGAGATCCAAATCTAATCTTTAGGCAATGTAGAATGAGGGAATGAGCGAGTGAAGACATGTGGCCAGGTAACTTGGTGAATGATTTGCACTGAGGTTTACAAACAAAACACACAGCACCCCCAGTTCACCTCTCACCAGTAACTAAGGCCAGCTTTTCTACTCCTGGTCTTGACACTTTCATCCCATGGCTTTCTTTTAACAAAGCTGTGGCCAGCCTGGTAAGCTACAGAATGCAGAAGGTCCCCTTTGAATGCTGGCTATGACCATATGTGCTATCTATGTTAAAAATATTCACTGGCCGGTGGAGGAGTTTGTTCAATGTGTTTAAAGCAATGCCAATAGTCGCTTAAAAGTCCCCAGTGTTTGTTGGTCAGAGTAGTAAGTGGAGGAGTCAGCAATATAAGGAGTTATTGCTGCCTTCTGTTTGCTTCCATTTCATGTCTCTGCAACACACCTGAGGTCAGTCAGGAGTCCAACGTGTGGCCGTGGCTGCTTCTTATCTAAATCCGTTCTGTTAGAGGAGCTCAAAACCATTTCAGCAGAAACCAAGTTGAGTTCTAATGTAGCTCCTAGTGATTTCAGTGGACACTTTCTTCTGAGAGATAGTCCCAAAACACCTTGACCCTCCTGTGAGAATGGAAAATCCTTACATGTTTTCCTGCTGTGTGAAGGTGACGTGCGGTCTGTGATTGGGACAAAGCCTTCATGGACCAGTTGCTGTTGAGTTATAAAACCCCTGTTCTCCCTCCCTTCCTCATCACACATCCCTTGCTTGACTGATAATATGTACTTCCCTTGTAATAGATCATGCAGCTCGATATCCAAGAGGCATTTGAAGGTAGGGCTATGGAGCTATTTCAGAAGCTTCTGTAATAGAATCTGAAGTCCTGGATAACTTACAGTGGACTCTTTTTAAAAAAAATTAAAAAAATATTTTTTGTTTGAATTTTTGTCTCTTCATTTCTAAGCTCTAGATGTGGTCATCTCAACAAGCAACGTGTCTGTGACCGAAAGAGACTCCCTGGATCTCACATGCAACATCACAACAGACAGGAGTGGTATTTTCCAGGCAGAGGTGATGTGGTATTTTTCTGCGTCACCTGATGATACCTTGTCAGATGCTCAGGTTTTGCTGAGCATGGACCGTGATTCTGTTGTCAGTGATTCAACTCTCATCAGCCTGAGCCATGTAGATAGGAACTGCTATCACCTGTTGGTGCGTGATGTGGATTTGGAAGACTCTGGCTACTACTTCTGCCAAGCAGCTGTCTGGGTACCACTGCACAATGGGAGCTGGCATAAGGTGGTGGAGAGGACATCCGCACCAGTCAGTGTGGTGGTGACAGCATTAGGTGAGTGATTCTGCTTTCAGACTTCATGGGTAATGTACCACTCATTCCTTGGTCCCATCAGAAAAGGGAGAGGACCTTGCAGAATCTCTTCTGTGCAAGTTTCTCTCTCGTTTGCATCTATCATCTATATGTAGGGTATCTCTCTCACATATAAAAATACTGATCTATCCTACAGGGTTTGGGGTTTGTACATTAATAGGGTTTTAGGATCTCTAACCACATGTCCCACCCGTGCACTCCACTTTCTGGTATCATTGAACAGTCTGCAATTGGGAAATAGAACTTAAAAGCCTGCCTTGTTTTCCAGGGGCTGAAGCTGCCCCTGTTGTCATGTTGTCCCCTTTCACCTCCCTCGTACCTCCCCCTTGTTCCCAGCTTTGACTGGATGCAAGTATCCAGGCCTAAAGCCTCTCAACGTACCCGTTCAGAGCCTCTTGTCATCAGAAACTGGGGATACTGTCCAGTTACAAAGGCAGAGCTCCTCCAACATAAAAGTACCGAATGAGGCTGGCATATAGAGAGCCCACTCTGAAGCCTGGTTTTCAGAGATAAATAGCTGTGTCACAGAGTTAAATCCCAGCGACAATGACTTTAAATTTTGCATTTTAGCATTGTACAGAGCAGTTGAGCCGTGGCCGTTTCCAAGTATACTTGTAATGTGTGCTAGAAGTACGCAAGTGATGAATGTCTTCATTTCCTGTCCACATTCAGCCATTCAGATTGCACATTCAACTTGAGCGTTCCCTCCTTCCCCCACTTGTGTGCACGTGCATGCATGCACACGTGTTCTTGTGCGCACAGGTGCACTGCATTCTCATGTACTCAGTCGTAGTACCCGTACCTGTAGGACTATTCCTTACTCTTTCTATTCCAATTTGGCATTATTTGGGAACAGGAGAGAATAAAATCTGTTCTTCAGCAGATGCTTGGTTGCTAGGGCAAGGGAAAGTAGAATAAATTTTCAGCATTTGAGGTTTTCAACTGCATCCAGAATTGACCAACTCCTCCTTAATGGAAGTTAAGAGCTGCTGGAGTATTAAGTCATTGAACAGTCAGTGAGGCTGTTCTTTGACAGCTGACAGAGCAGAGGAATGAGGCTTATCCAGCCAGCCTTTTATTCTTTCTAAATCCTCTGTTTGAGTGTCTGTCAGGGTGAAGCGCCTATCTGGAGTGGTGCTGTCAAAGCCAAAACTCTCTTCTTAGCGGTCCTTCCCCTGTCTGCAAATAAAACAAACCTGAAGTGATTTTCTAAGAACTTGAGTTCCTTGCAGCTTTTTCCTTCTTGAGTTCCTGTCTAGGGAAGAGTTTCTGCTTTCATAGTCTTTGTTGCTGTGAAAATATTAATTGGTCTTGAATGCCTTCTTTTTTGGGGGGGAAGGGGAGGTGAGGGGGAATGATAAGAAGACTGCAGAGCGTGAGCAATATATCATGAGGCCCTGGAGAAGACTGGTCTCTTGTAAATGAGACAGGAAGAGTAGTGTAGCTGTAGGATCTATGGGGACTTACACCAAAAGTGGGATTTGGCCACCATTAATAATCTATGTCTTGGTTGCAGCAGAGGAATTCTCTGCATTTTCTTTTTATTTTGCCTTACTTATACTTGAAAATGCGTAGAAATCTGCACTTACATTCACTGGTAGTAGGTACTATGGACTTATGTAAACAGTACTTCTGTGCCTGTGTGTTACTTAACACCACAGAAACTCACCATCAGTATCACTAGATACTCTAGTGTCTGGTGTGTATTAATGCCCTTGTTCTTGCTAGATGCAAGGACACTGCATGCATAACAGTTAATGGTGAGAGAGCTTTTCTGCAAGCTGACATAGCAGCAGCCAGCTTGCTTGATAGGATTGTTTTTATCCTTTGCATCTGAAGTCCAAAAGTGCATGTGCACACGCAGTTTGCGCAGCAGTTCTATTAAGATGCATTATTATCTTGGCTCTTTGGTGAGCTAAGCCTAAGTTTAGCCTTGGATTGCCTTCTCTGCCCCAATTATAGCTTCAGTTAATTGTTTCTAGGAGGGCAAAATGCCAAATAAAACAAAGTAAGAAATAAATATAGAGCGCTGAGTACGCTTACGATATAGAAGCCACGTGATGAGTATTGGCTGAACAGTTGGAAAGCTAGTCTTTTTTCTGAATTATAGTAGACAGCAAGACAGAAAAATATTCTAACACTAGTAAATAAATATGTATTTCCTTTGTGGTGTGAGGTTCTTGCTGTAATCTTTTTCCTTTACTATCTCTGTAGTCTGAGAAAATAGTCATGCGGCTGCCTTATCGCTTTTAGGCTTCGGACAGCCAGCTATTTCAGATTTAAATACAACAGCCCCATTCTTAACCCATGAATTTCAGGCATTCCTTTTCAAGCTTGAGGTATTCCAGCCTCATAGCTGTACAGCACGTACATCTCTATTCAGACTGTGAAGTTCTTCTGATCTATGCATCTTCGACTCTTAACCTACTTAGTATTTGTTATGCTGCCCGCTGAAATTTACTGTACACTGCTGTTGGTGCTGCCTGTGGCCAGTGCCAATGGTGGTACCCATGCCCCCTGGTTTTGGTGTGTGGGTGGGTGAGGTGTTTGGTTTTTTGGGTTGTTTTTTAACATTCTTAAACCGTACTGTAGAGATATGATGGGATGGTTAAGTGTGGAAAAGAAGGCATTTCAGGATGGGAAATGGCTTCTTATCCTGGAGAGAAACTGGGGAAATGGGATGTTTCTGGTCAGTCCAAAGCTAGAGAATAACCAGTCTCCTGTTGCTGCAGGCTGCCCCAGCCATTTGAACAGATGCAAAAGGTGACTGGCTGGGCTGAAACTGAACCCACATGGTGGGTTCTTGGGGCCAGACCTAAAGAAGGGAATGATTTTGCTTGACAAGATCTCTCAGTCCTGATTTTTCTGAAATGGTCTGACTAGACATATGAAATGAAAGGTTTTGTTTGGAAATTCAGGCCCAGGGGTACTTGTGTCAGGCTGGTGCAAGTCTGAGAGCTGGAGTCCCAAGTTCCCAGTCACCAGGTCTTGTAAGAAAAACGCATATTCTGGCACTTGGCTTCTAGCTCAGGTGCTTTCACAGACTGGATGCTAGAAGTTAGCAGTATCTCTTAATAAGCTCTGGTGCTTTCTCCCTTGTGCTTGTAGCTTCTAACTTCTTTCTTCTGGGTTTCCTCTCCTGCAGAGCCAGACTACGAGGTGTTTCTGAATGCCTCTAAAACACCCAAGTTTTCAGATGACCCCACAGAGCTCAATTGCAGGATCACAAATGCACAGGACACTGAAGCAAACATCTGCTTCACAGTTTCCTGGTACTACAGGCAGCGCCTGCGCAGTGACGATGTGGCGACAGAGGAACTCCTGGCCACAATGGATGCAGACTGGACTCTGCTGCTTGGGGACAGGAGCAGAGAGCGGACTCAGAACGGGGAAATAATCTTCTCTAAAAAGGCTGTTGACACCTTCAGTTTACGAATCCAGTGGACTTCAGAAAGTGACAGAGGGGATTATTTCTGTGTCATCTCTGCGTGGAGTAGGCACCGCAACAATAGCTGGGTAAAGAGCAAAGATGTGACTTCTGCATCTGTCAGCATTTTCTGGGCTATACAAGGTAGGAACCTTGAACCTATTCGCTGAAAGATCTGGATAGCTGAGAGAGTTTTCTGTTGAGTAGGCCAGTCAGCCAGAAGGCCTGCTAATGGGCTTTGGAAATCGGGTTCTGTGTTATGAAGAGGAAAAAACACTACTACCTTGTGTAAAGGCCTCTTATTTGTGGAGGGAAATAACTACTTAACAGCACTTACCAGTTTTATGCAACAGTTTGGAGTCAAAGTGCAAAGCAGAGATACGTCAATCAAACTGTGCTGAGACTTCCAGGAGCCAGGCTGTCATTGTAGCAGGGGTGGCATCCAGCAGTGATGCTGGGGTCATTGCCCTCTTTCATGACTCAGAGTATTTCGGTCTCTCTAGGATGCATCTTGCTGCTAGCAATAGGGTTGTCTTGATGTGAAAAGAGGAATGTCACTCACTTTAAGTGTTCTCTGTCTGCCAGTTTGAGAGGTTTTTTTCCTCTCTCCTCCAAGCCCGTGTTTAGAAGGCACTTCTGAGGAAGTTCATGGGCATAGTAGTACCAGAGTATCATAAAATAAGTGGGTGGCAGAGCAAAAGTAATTCAGTGATTTGCTTGGATCCGGGCCTTTTTTAGGCAGAAGTGAACTACTAGCTCTGGTCAGTATTTAAACTGACTCTGGGAGCGTTTCTTAGGAACTGGATAGAGTTATCTGAATTGCTAACACTGGTTTAAAATGGGTGTATGTATCCTGGATGTCCTGTAGAGTGATATCATTTTGGCTTAGGTGTGAGGTCATGCAAGAGGGTCTGTTGGGTAGGGACTGAAGGAATAGGGTAACCTAGGATGTAACATCTTCGGCAAAAATCTGTGCTTAGCTAAGCTGCATTTATCCTGATAGATTTGTTCAACAGCCTAGCCCAGGCAGCCACAGAACTATATTTCAGAGACAAGTAGTTTGAAATCAGTTTAAAGTTGTTTAAGGATAACCCCTAAACAGCTAATTGGAGAGCTTCTGCTGTGATTCTGCTTCAGTGGAGAGAGAAATGGTGGGCTGCTTCCTCAGTACTCCCTTCGTTCCCACACCAAGCATGGTCAATGAAAAGGTCATTTTTTTTGCTGAAGCTGGCTTCTCCAGCAGAAATGAGATCTCTTATTAATGCTGGATGCTGGTCACAATTAGTTCAGTTGTTATGCCACAACACGGAGTGTGTGTGTATGTGCATGCATGCGTAATGGATCATTGCCTTTGGAGCAGCTAGAGAGACCAGCTGGAGTTGAAAAGTCTCAGCCTGTGTTGACATTTCTGAGGGAAAACAAACTGTGACAGGTGTGAACATTCCCTTGTTTCTGGTTTTATTCCAAAAACTCTGCTAATTTTGCAACACAAATGTAAATGTTATAGTCCCCATGCTGAAAAGTACATTTTGTTGGCAAAACTTGGAGTTGGGGGATTTATGATGTGAAAGTGAGCTCTCCTACAAACACCTTCTCCTGAAAAAGCATATTATATGTATATAAGGAGGGGGAGGGCAATATATAGGTTTGATTTCCCCTTCTTCCCTTCCACCCCTCACCTCCCCACCCCCCCCCCCCCCGCTGTAGCCAGCTACTATGAAGGAGTTAATCTGCTGCTGCCTCTGCTCTCTGACTGTTGTTTTGACAAGTATCTGGTGATTTGAGTCCCTAACTGCTCCCAGTGCTTATAAAAGCAAGCAGCCAGGCTCCCACGTGTTTGCCTAAGGAGAGAACAGAAATTTGCCTCTTCCTTGTATAGTTTCTGCCTGCATAGAGGCTTTTCTTCCAACTATTTCATTACTTGCATCGTCTGTGTTAACTTTAGAGCGGTGCTCGGGGGGGAGGACTTTGGAGAAATCCCACTTTGGAAAAGGTTGTTCTGAGTTTTTGAGACAGGAGAAATGGTTTTATGTTGTGTCTGTGGGTCAGTCAGCGCAGAGGGGTGTTCCAGGATAAGGAGGCCTTTGCTTGAAATGTAAACATCATGCGAAGATGTCAAAGTCCTTTTTGAGTGTGTTGTATAATAAGTTGTATGTTTGCCCATTTTAACTTGAGGTTTATCTTCTTTTTCTGTTTTGTTCTCTTGGGACCAATAATGCTCACATGTCTTTCTGCTTACTCAGCTTTGCAAATGCAGCCAATCGCTATCATAGATCACTGTTGTTTTTGACATGGTCTGCCTGATTTTTCTTCCCCTCTTTCTTCTACGTTCTCCCCTGCCAAGGTGACAAAGAAAGCATCTTTATCTCACCTCAAAAATAAAAAGCATCAATTATATTGTTATTTTTTGCTTATTTAGAGTACAAATTCCAATCAGTAAAAAGGGGAAAAGGAAGGTAGGAAACCTTTTTTGTCTGGCTCTGTAGATGATTTTCAACCCAGAAAAAAGTTTGATAGTTTAAAAGATAATTTTATTTATTTATTAAGTTGAGTGTGAGTACTGCCTATATTTAAAACACAGTTGCTGTTTGCAGTGGAATGCAGAATTGGTGCTTGTTGCCTAAACCAGTGTTGTCAACTTTGGTCTGTGTGGAATTCTTTGCAAAAGAGAACATTATCTTTTAATTGAAATTTCAAATCCCAAAGGTATTATTATTTGGGGTTTTGTTGATGCTTCTGTCTTTAACGTACAGAAGAATTGTATTTAACATGTTACTTGTCCTAAATGCTTGCCCAGGCCCTCCTGTCACATTTAATTGGGAGCAAGGGCATCTTAATCTTTCAGAAAGTCCTGCGAATAGAGAACAGGTGATATTTCTGCCACCCACTTGTCTTTACTGTTGCTGGTGTATAATAGGCACTGCATAGTACAGACGTGCAGTTCCTCTTGAGCAAAGAAATTCCTATACCCATGGCACCAAGCTGCCAGGTGTATGTGCCGGTTTGGGTGTAGGAACAAGAAAGTGCATTAAGGTAGGTGTACAAGCCCCGGTCAGGCGTGGCTGGGCTCCTCATGCCTGCATGAGGGTGAAGTGTTTATGCTCTTTGCTTGGCAGGGGAACAGGCCAGTGAGGGTGATCTAGTTGTGTGTGTGCAGCAGTGGGGAGAGCCATTGCGTTGTATATGCATTTACCAGGCTGTGGTGCGGGCCGTAGTGTCTGCTGAGCACTTGGTATCAGAGCTGCTGGGGCTACAATTGTACCTCAGGGTGTTGTATAGTCTCCTTCTCCTACGAAGGCAAAGCTGTCATTACCTTAATGTCTGCTGTATTCCCTGTATTTGCAATCTAGCTAGTGCACTGGGGAATAAAGAAGCCTTTATGAATACTGAGATGGTGTTACTTGAGGCTGCTGACGAGACGTTAGGCTCTGAGGTTACTGTTAGCTGTGACCATTGTGCTGCTTTTCCGACTGAAGTCAGTGGAGTGCAGGGAAAGCGTTTACCGTTTCCTAAAGTCTCCTTGCCCTTGTAGCTGTTAGGCTTCTCTAGCAATTTGACTGACTCGTTTTGGTCACTACCCAGGAAGTACTCTTGAACCTGAGCATGCACTTTGTGGTAGAGAGCAAGAGAATTATAGTGTGGCTTAACCACTTGGAGTGGCCAGTGATGGAAGGCAGAGGCATGCACTGCCAGGCTCCAAAGTACAGTTTATTACTCAAATTTTATCTGAATCATTTGGCTAGGATTTCTTCTGCTGCTAGCCCTCTGTCTTGGAGTAGCGCCCAAACTGGTTATAAGCTTTGGGTATGATTTACTTGGGATCTCTTCCTCTACTGCTTTCCAACATGAAACTGCTGATTGCAGCCTCCTGTATGTGACCGACCAGGGTGTGTTTTATTGTGCTTTTCATTCATGGAGCTTTACAAGAAGGAGGTGAGACTCTGCATGGGATTGCAGATGTGCGTGTGGAGGCGCAAGCGTGCAGGGTAGTAGTCAAGACACAGATATTGCCTCCTTGGCAATTCTTGGAAAATTAGAAATAAGATCTTAAGATGCAGTTCTTGGAAGAAAATGTTCTTTGACCTCTCTGGCCCATCTTGTGCTATAAGATCTGATGAGTAGTTTCTGTTAACATAGGAAACATGAAGAAACTTTTCCTTTCCCACTTAACTTTTCTTGCAGATTACTGTTATTTCTAACCTAATGGCCAAATCTTTGGTTTCTCCTCTTTCCCATACTGTGCACTATTACACGCAGAGACAACTACATGCTTTTCTAGGTGGGGGTGATGGAGTGCTAATTACATTTCATCTGCTGCTACTGAAGGAGAACAATTTTGGCACAGAACTGTACTGTTAAGAATGGTGATCCAGGCTTTTCTAGTTGATAGGATATAGGGCTTTTGTTTTGTTTTACTTTACTACATACGTAGGTCTCTAATATTATTGCGTATTCAGAAATGTTCCTTTGATCTCTTTTGACTTTCTTGCAACAGGAAACATTCAGCACCTGTATGTGCTGTTTTTTGTGTCCCCTTCTCTATTCTGGTCTGCATTTCTTATAGTCTTGCATAAGAGGAGGTGCTTCTGCCTTCTGTATTCATCCAACCTAAGGAATTCTGGGTTTTTAAAAGGCAGAAAAATCCTTTGAAAGGACTTTCATAAGAATATAGCTCCCTGTTCTCTGTTCAGCATCCTAATTTCTAACCCTTTTGAATTCTACCACTGTTCTCCAGCTGCATCTCTGAGCCTCAGATGTTCTCCTCCACAAACTCTACAGATGGCATTTCTACTGCTGCCCCACGCTACCACCACTCCTTTCTCCTTTCTTTAGCAAAAATAATTGGTAAAAGCAGCATTTTCTGTTGCCCTCAAATGGAAAGTCAAGAAAGGATGTCTAGGAATAAAGTTTGCTCTGTCCTTACTGGGGACAAGACACTCCCCTGTGTACTGTTGCCTGACCTGTGGCTCGGGGAATAGCTGAAGTAAGGCATTTGGAGCTCAGATAGTAGGGAGAGTTGTCTCTTCTCAGCTACATCTGTACTGCTCTGGTCATGTGAAGGTATTTGTCTTAAGTACATGTATAAGAGACCAAATGCAAGATTTCTTTTTTGGTGTCTAGGACCCAGCGCTCTGACATGAAGATCAACAGCACAAAGAACGTTTGCCTCAGGAGGGATTTTTGCCGAGAGCCTCCTCACAAAATGTGGCAGAGAAGTACTGCTAGCTGTTTGTGCTTCTGCTTTTGGAGCAAAAATATAATTGTGTACTAGATTCCTAAGATATGTGGCAAGTTGGTCTGTGCTGAGCTCTTGAGTGCTGCAACCTTATGAAGAGGGTGATATCAGAATCTCATGGACACAGAATGAGGAAAAAATGGATCTGAAGTCCAGAATCAGATGCATGATGAGTCCTCATACAAGGGAGCAGAGATTGACTCTGTGTGTGCAACTTCAATTGTGATTGTATCCTGAGTGCCTAAATGCGCAACTCTTGTATTCCCACTTGCTTAGCAGGTGGAAGCTTGGGCAGGGGGGTTGGTGTAGAGTATCAAGCAATTCTGTGCTCAGCTAGACCACTAGAAGCAGCTCAGCCTTCCCTGCTCCTGCTGTTTCTTTATATAGCTTTTTACTGTGATCTGCTTTATACAGTACTGATTTAAAGTTGTCATACCGGGTTTCTCATCTTGTGGGCTGTGTTTACTCATTGTGAAAACTGCTGCTTGAAGGCAAAACACTGCAAAATGTGATCTTGACAAGTATCTTGTTGCTTTTGTGGGGAGGGCATCAATATTACTGCATTTAGTTCAGTTTTGGGGAATGTGTAACAATCTCACCATTGCTTATTTCCCTTTTCCTGAGAGGTTTCACCTTGCAAAAGGGTGATGTGTAGTGTTTTTTTTTAACGTGTCCACACCTGTTTTTCATAAGGGGGGGAAGGGAGAATATGCTGCAGCAAAGTAAGTCCAGAAAGTCAGACTGGCTGAATTCTTGCAATACTGCTACTTTGGGAAGTAGCTGTAAGCTGTGTTCTGCCCCAGCACCCTTTCCTTAGGAAGAACCTGAGTGTGTGGGATGTCTCTTCATCACAGTGCCAGGAAACTAGCAACTCCCTTTCCTTTTATCTGGTTCTGATTTCAGTCACACCTCATTTTCTCAATTTCTTATTGTGAGCTTGTATTTTTTGTGTCTTGGGGCTGTGCTCCTACATGTATAATTTTCCCAAACCCTGTAATTAAGGGATTCTTGGGATTGAGAAGCTGGCAGACTTGGAGAATGCTGAAGAAAGGAAACTGAGCAGTAAGTGTTGCTGGCATTCTTATTGCCAAATGGGCTGTTGGGAAATGTCAAGGCTTCTGGTAGGCTTGTACTCAGGTGAATGCATGAGAAGCAAGGGAAGAGAACACACATGGAGACAGAGCTGTGCTGAACTCTTTCACCACAGAGGTGTGTGTATGGGGGTGCTGGGGATGGAGACTTCTTGTGTTACCACCAACTTTTTTGTCATGCAGTTTCAACTGATCTTGGGAGTTCAGCTGAATGTGTCTGGATTGCTGTTAGGGTGGATTTTCAAGGGAAATAAAAGAAGCTACACTAAGTGCTGCCAATTCAGTTAGTGGCAGCTTTTGTCACTAGTCATGAGTACTTTCAGCAGTGTCCTTGTACCCTGTAGCTGAGGGTGCTCTTCCAGATCCCTTGTAAAACTGAGACTCTGAGTCTTGTCTGACTAATATCTTTACTCCTGAATAAAAAAAGTCCTGGAGGTCCTGTCGCGCTATGACCTGTGTATTGCATTATCTGTTCAGTATTTGGTGTTTGTTTGAATCCTTGCATCTTGACCCAAACTGTTGTGTATTAGTGTGTGCGCGCTGTTGAGTAGCGTTCTGGGATGTCCATATGTGTTTAGATAAATGTGCTGGGATTTGTTTCCAAAAAATACTTTTCTTATTTGTAATCTTCTAGATTGAAAGGTGCTGCAGAAATATCTGCACCTATTTATTAACCCCTCTCTTGCTGCTTATTTCCTTCCCTCTTCAGATTACACGCTTACAGTGGAGGCAGTGAAATTGAAGCCATTCTTTGTAGCAGGCCACACCTTTGAGATGACATGCAAAGTGTCTTCGAAAAACATCAAGACACCACGCTATTCTGTCCTCATTACAGCTGAGAAGCCACTAACGGATCAGTCGAATCCCAATGGAACCACTCGCATAATCTCTTTGAACCAGGATTCAGTAGTGCGGCTGGAAGACTGGACGGACCAGACTCGTGTGGACGGCGTGGTTCTGGAGAAGGTCCAGGAGAATGAGTTCCGCTACAGGATGTATCAGACACAGATTTCTGATGCTGGGCTGTATCGCTGTGTGGTGACTGCCTGGTCTCCAGGTGGTGGTGGCATGTGGCGTGAAGCAGTGAATGGCTTATCCAACCCTATCCAGATAGACTTCCAGATGTCAGGTTGGTATAGAATCTGGCAGCTGTGTGTCTAAGCCAGAAAGGGAGAGAGTTCTTTGATGCTCTCCCAGTGGTTTCCCTGTCTCTGGGAAATACCTACTCTTTGGAACATGGAAGAGGTCTCCAAATGGTATGATGGCTGAGAGCTTTGCTTGTCTCCTTTGGTGGTGCTTTTGTCCTTTGTGCTATTGATTGCTTACAGAAAGATGTTTAATGAATTGGCTGTAATCATGACCCCTGGGTTTTTCTTTACTAATGCAGCTTTTATGGTTCTGCAGGCTCAGAGCTGGTTCTCAGTATGGAATAACTGCTGCCACATTTGCCAGCTTTATCACTAGATTGCTGTTAGGTAGTGGCAGCTCTGGAAGAACATTAATACAAACTAGATTTCTGTTCCAAAACAGACTTGATTAGCATAGCATTAAATTGCCTGAGCACACCTTCCTGTTGATGTAATTGCAGAAAATGGTCAGGTCAAGGCAATGGTAACATTTCAGCCATCTCAGCAAGTGTATCCTGCCACTGGAAGACCTTAGAGGCCCCTTGTGGCTGGACTACAAAGCTCCACAAATTGGGATGAATTTCAGTATTAGAAGTGCATCCTGTTCCTCACATCCTTGCTGAAACCCTCACCTGCAGCTGTAACATAGCCTGCCTGTTGAGATTTTTCTAGAGAAGCGTGCCTGTACTTGTATATTGTTGAGGGGAAGAAGAGGGGGACAGAGTTGTTGGGGTTTGGGTCATTGTTTGGGTCATCAGAGTTGCATGTTAACACTGACTTCCTATCATGCTGTGTGGGTGGGAAGTACTGCAGAGTTGTTTTTATAATGATGGTACACTTACAAGTGAGGGGCTCATCTCGTGATTTGGTAAACCAAGCTGGTGACTTCTTGAGTGGTTTTGAAGAGCTCTTGGTGTAGCCCAAAGGTGCATCCTATGTTGGAGCTCTCTAGTTAGCTGCTTTATCTCAGATCTTCTGCACTCCCCCATTCCTATTCACAAGCACAGCTTGGGAGAAGGTCTCTCCTCACATCCCTTGTTCTTCATGTGAGTTATCCTGCTTATAACAGTGGGGCTTGTAGGGTTTTTAGAAGATGTGTCTGTGACTAGGCAGGAGCAGCCTGACTTCTGGTTGTATCCATAACTAAAGTAATCATTCTCTACGAGGTGATTTCTAAAAACTGAACTTCCTTATACTAGGCACACTGAGAAAAGGACAAGGGCTGAGCATAGGGGGACAGCCTTGCAATGAAAACATCACTTTGTAAGAAGCTTTGAAATGTAGCATCCTGATACAAACCCTAATGAAGATGCAGCCTGACCTAAGCTGGTGAGAGAGAGGACATTGACTCAGCTCAATGCTTCTCTCAGTTCTAGGTAATTTCTGGTTGGCTTTTTGTTTAGTTTTATGGTAAGTTACTGTTCTGAAAATAATCTGTTAGTTGCCCATGTTCCAAATGCTTAGAGCGGCACTGTCACAGCTGAATATTGCTGTAGATTTGTTGTCTTCTCAAGATGGTTTAATGGGCTATAGTTTTAGCCTTATTACTCTTGATACCTGGGTCAGACACAGTGGGAGAGCAGCATTTGCAAAGGGGTAATGCAAGAAACCAG
>NW_008824791.1:4948096-4959694 GCF_000699105.1 Pygoscelis adeliae
AGGAATGAAATCTGTCCCAAACCCCTCCCCTCCAAGCTCTTAAGCGGAGGCTTTCCTGCACAAGTGGTGGTTGGTGACTCTCCCAACATTGCTCGCGATATGTCACTTTGAACTCCAATGCGAAAAGTTTGGCAGCATGCTATTAATATACATGGTTCAGAGGGAAACCTGTGAGCTATGCAAGGGAGGAAAGTACGCATGTTGCAGTCTTGACTTTTTGCTGTTACCCTCTACTCCCAGCCCCTTCACCCGGATAGGATTTCTGGCATATAGAGCGAAGAAAGGGAGGCAGCCTGTAACACTGCCCTGGGAATGTGTGAATTCCAGTAGCAGGGCTGGAGCAGGGGGAGGGATGGTCCTGAAGCCCTGTCAGCCTTTCATTCTTTACAAAAGAATGAAGAGAGAAATGAGATCCTAGGCACAATTTACTGGAGACCTGTGTCCCAAAATAATCTTGGCATGTAGCAAAATCTGGCTTGAAATACCTTCCTTTCTTCAACTGGTGGATGAACTTTGTGTCCTTCAGTTGTTACTCGGATAGCCTTGCTGGACATTCATATCTGGGCATGATGAGGACATGTGATGAGCACAGTTAGAATGGACTAACTGTGGAATTATTATTTGGAATCAGGTATACAAGACAGAAGATGTTTTATGGGTGTGTTACTTTGGTTTTGTTTGCTGAGGTGTACTGTCTGATGCAGACTGACTGAGTCAGGGAGCCAGAGGTACATGGCAAAGTTGTGGAGCAGCTATAAAAGCACAGCTCGGATATCACGCCCTTGTCTTGCATCCTGTGGTACAGGCAGCTGTCAAACTTGTTCTTCAGAAAAAGAAGCTGGTGCCAGATTTTCTGTAATGGGAGTGGTGAAAGGCAGAACTGCTGAGGTAGCTAGTGGTTTCTAGGGAGAATGAGAGGCTTCCCAAAATTGGAGGGAAGATACTAACAGGAAAAGGTCAGAAAAAGCAGAGCGGCATGCTGCTCTCCAGGTAACTGTAAAAGCTGGGGAGCACTGCTCTGCTAAATCCTGAGTTAAATGAGTGATGAGTAGTTTATGAGTGTGTTTGCCCCTAATAGTGCAATTGACTTGTTAACAGTTTTCTTGACTTTTGGGGTTCTCAAAGTGTTACAGAAAGGCATTTTAACTGTGGCTGTTGGGGGGGGGGAGGCATATAATAAGGCAGTACAATTTTGAAAAATAGAAGGTATTCCAGTCTCCTCCCTACTTTGAAAGCTTGGACTTTACAGCATTTTTCAGCTTGCACCATGAGGGATGAAGTGGGGAGGTGATCAATATGGAAGCAGCATTTTCAGCAGAAGGGGAAGCCCTTTAAAGGGTTTTACATGAAGCTTTTAGTAACAGGAGGAATTTTTCTTGGTTGTTTTCATTGATTCCTTTTTGATAGGGGGTGGGGAGGCTTGCTAGGACTGGAAATCCTTTCTTCCAATTTGACTTCCTCCCAGATAGAGATCTGAGTTGAGTGATGTTTTTCAAGGAGGGGTTTTTAGTGTGCGTATGCATTGTGCAACGCGATCTATCTGAACGGCAGGAGGCCTGTAAGCTTTTTATATATGAGCTGGGGACTGCGCACATGAAACTTCAGTGTTTCCTGCCACAATAGGCTTGAAATGTGGCAGTGCTCTGAAATGTTTTTCCATGAACATCTGTGGAAAATGTCTTGCTCAGATTCTTTCCATTCAAGGCAGAACTTGCTGGCTGCAAGCAGAGACCTCCTCTCTTCTTTCTCCACTTGCTGTTGCAGAGGGACGTATTTATTCCATTTGGTTAACGATCTGAAATGTTAATGTAAAGGCATTTGTTTGAAACTTCCTGTTCAAAAAATGAAATGTGGATTTTGTCCACTGAATTATAAACTGGCAGTTGTGGGGGGGTGGTGGTGAGAAGGAGCCTAGTAGGTCATTAGTTTTCAAATATTCAATCAATGGCAGATTGTTCTCTGCTGGATATATTTTAAGACCAGAGAGGATCTTGTGGATCCTCTGGTCTGGCCTTATGAATAATGTGGATCACTAGACTAATTTCATAAAATGAATGCCCGCTGTATGTCCAGTAGCTGTAAGCAAACTAAGCTTATTTGGGGGACAGCGGGAAGCTGTCCCATATAAAGACTTTAATATTCTTCAGTGCTTTTTTGGTTTTCCCAGTCTATAACAGAAGTTCGGCCATCTCTTTTTCAAAGGTTGCCCAGCAATGCGAGGGACAAGAGCAACTGCCAGTGCTTGTCTTGAAATTTTCTCTTAATTTCATTGCATCAGTTCTGCTGAAACTCAAATGCATCCTCTCTCCTCCTGAGCTATTGGATGATGTATGTGTACGTAGCCTTTCTTTCAGCCTGGAACACACCTGTCTTCTGTTCCTTGCTGTTCTTCTGAAGCCAGTGTATCAAGAGTTTCTTGTAAGATTTGTGATCCTACCCACCCAACCTGAAATCTCTCACTTGTCTTCTAGTAACCTGGAGGTGTTGCTCCAGTGGCAATGCCTTTGCACTGCAAGGGCTGAGCAGCGGATGAGAGAGACTGTCTTTTTTTCGTGCTTCCCTTTGCCTGCAGCCTTAGCTGAGCTGGCCAGCAAAGGTGGAAGTCAAATAGCTGGGAACTTGCTTGAGATCAGAGTGCTTATCTGATGCAGGCCTGTGTACTGGTATCTGGTTCAAATGGCTCCAGCTGGCCTGCAGCTGGTTTTTTAATGCTGAGGCACCTGGTCTCTGTGAAATCCACCTGGTTTATCCTGGCATTATAAATTCTTCTGTGGCATTTGTCCTTTAATTCTATCCCTTTTACCCTGAACCTGGCAAGCCAGGTTAGTGTTTAGTGTCTTTTACCACTATACACTCACAGGGATTTCTACAGAAGTGATTTATTTTCCCCTCCCTTGAGGGAAGCAGGGAGAAGGAAGCTTTTAATCTCATATTGAGAAGTATGTTATGAGAGAGAACCATTTGGAGCTTGGCTGTGCTCTGAGCTGGCTTCCCCCTGTGCCATTCAGCAGAGGGCTGAAAGCTCTGGAGAGCCAAAAATAAAAGAGAACTTTAAGGGAAGCGTCTCAATGAAATTTTCAACTCTGGATTACATCTGCATGTGAGCTCATTGCACAGCAATGTATTATCATTCACTTTGGAAGAAGCTGAGATAAACTGAGAGCTGCTGAAATATGAGCTGAGTATAGATGTTGAACTTGCAATTAAAATGAAATGATGCCCTGCAATGACCCCGAGAGATACTCAGTTTCAAGAAAGGAGAATAGAAAGATTCTTTAAGGAAGGAAACCTTAATCATCAAAATGAATGAAGAGCAATACAGCAGAAACTCTTTGGCAAGAAAGGCTGGTATTTTCCAGCCACTGTTAATGGGCAGGAACGTGCTTTGTCATTGTGTGCCTTTGTGCCTGTGTGCATTAATTTGTAGCTGGAAGTAGAAACCACAGACTAAACTACTGTGGGCTTCTTCCAGTAACAGCTATTATGAGGCTTGGGGTAAAACTTGTTAGGGAACAGCTCCATGAAGAAGCAGGGAGAGGGCAGGGGACTGGAACAGTGTGGGTGAAGGAGCTCATTATCTGGAGAAAGGCGGGTCATGGCATTCTCAGTTCAAGTGAATGATTTGGTGCTAGGGCAGATATGAGTAATATTTTGGAAGACAGAAAACTTGTGGGCTGCATCAGTGTTTTTCCTCCGTTGCGGTCTGTGGTGCTGGCTGATTGCAAGTAGGGAAGCTCCATGCAGTGATTGCGGCCTCCCTGCTGGGTAATGGACTGGGCGCAGGCTTCTGGGGCGGAACAGCCTGCTCTGGATCTCTGTTGTCAGTCAGGTTCCTTGACCTTTCTCTGCTCTACTTTACTTGTCTGGAAAGTAAAGGTAACTCATGTCTGTGGGGAGACTATACCTTATTTTTGCAGAGAAGTAGTAGCTAAAATGATACAGAAAAGGCCAAAATGTCACCTAGGACCTAGGTAATTGGGATCTCTTCTGTTGTAACTCTGGATGTTAACTGGCTTTTGGTTATTCTTGCTCCTTTCCCCCTTCTTTTTCTTGCAGATTTAAGGTGGTGTCGCGGTTTAACCCCAGCCAGCAACTAAGCACCACACAGCCAGTCACTCAATTCCCCCTGGTGGGATGGGGGAGAGAATCAGAAGAGTAAAAGTGAGAAAACTTGTCGATTCAGATAAAGACAGTTTAATAGGTAAAGCAAAAGCCGCGCGGGGGGGAAGTGATGCAACCACTCACCACCCGCTGACCAATGCCCAGCCAGTCCCTGAGCAGTGATTGCTCCCCCTGGCCAACTCCCCCCAGTTCACATACTGAGCATGACGTCACATGGTATGGAATATCCCTGTGGCCAGTTTGGGTCAGCTGTCCTGGCTGTGCCCCCTCCTAGCTTCTCGCTGGCAGGGCATGAGAAGCTGGAAAGTCCTTGACTAGTGTAAGCACTACTTAGCAACAACTAAAATGTCGGTGTGTTATCACATTATCCTCATGCTAAATCCAAAACCGAGCACTGTACCAGCTACTAGGAAGAAAATTAACTCTATCCCAGCCGAAACCAGTATGGGTGTTTGGATTACTGAGTCGGGAAGGACAGCAGGGAAATGGGATGACAACAGGTAAATAGGGCTCAGGATTTTTTTATTTTTCTCCAATATGTAAATCCCTAAGCTGAATAGATAAACTCAATAAACTTGAACTCCTCCTTTCCACCCTGCAGCCTGTTCAGTGTGAATCTGAGCACAAAGTAATAAACCAAATTTGGTGCAGCTTATAAACACTTCTTCCTTTCATTTACATATGTGGAAGAATTTGTAATACACTTTCTAGCTGAAAAGTATACCACTATAGGATTTGGATCCTGGAGTTTCTTTCCTGGGTTGCATGAAATCAACCGTTTGAGCAATGAGATCTGCCATAAAAGGGGAAATTCAGAAGAAATTACACCAAACAGGTCCTGATCCTGGAACCTGGTTTCTCTTTAAGCACTTCTAGATTTGTACTAGTAAACTTCTAACCTCAGTTTCTTCACTTTCTGTTTAAAATTATATAGTGTTTTTCAAGCATTCAGAAGTTGAGAAATGCTCTGAAAACTCTTTTTATTCCTATCTGTACTGCAGATGCTGTAACTGTAATTGTTATTACTTTAATAAAGAAGAAAACTTCTTTTAGGGGTTGTATCTAAGCTTACACATGGTCTTACTATAGTGAGAAAAAGAGATTTTGACTTAGTTTAAATCAAAGGTCTCAGCAGAAGATGGCAATTTAGGGGAAGGTTGATGCTTAGCTCTTAGAATTGGGAATGCTGGTTGGTTTTGTAAATCTGTGCTCTTCAGTTTCCAAATTAGCTGAGGGTGTGACATTTATCTTCAAACCTGAAGTTAATAAAATCCAATTATTTCTCAGCTTTCAAGCTCCTGAGCAGCTTTCCTACGCTTAACTTTGCTTTGTTCTTGATGAGCTTTACAGGTCATGCTTGATCTGTCAACTCTGCAATTGAAACTAAATTCTGGTTTGTTTATTCTTCCGAGTGACCAATAGGTGCCAATAACAGTATTTCAAACTGTTAAATACAGGTGGCAAGGTGAGCAAAGCCGCATCATCTGTTACCTGTAGAGTTCTATTTTTCTCAGTGTTAATGTAGCATGAACTCAGATCTTGTCGAAGGAGAGTTCATGTCGCCTCCCCAACCCTTCCTGTGACACTGCAAGTGCTTGAGTGTGGCGATGCTGAGACCCGATAGTCCGTGTCCTCAGTGTCTGCTGGGAGTTGCCTGTTACCACATGCCTGCCTCTGTAAGCTTGGGGTTGAGGATTTTTTTGGTGTGGTTGTTTTTTTTTTTTGTCTTGGAGGGTAAAAACTTAAGAAAAGCACTTGGGGTTTTTGTGCCAAGCCCTGCTTGGTGGAGTCTAGATCCAGGGCTTCTTGAATACTGCGGTGTGGTGGTAATGGGGAAAAAAAACCCAACAGGATCTACACTTCGCAGAAGGTTTTTTGTGGCACGTTTGTGACCTCTTGGGAGGTCCTCAGAAGACTTGAAAATGTGTCTGGAAGCATCCCGTGTTTGCTCTGGTGCTGGTTTTTGTCCAGGTGCTTTTCTTGAGCCTGCAGTAAAGCATATGTCCAGTTAGATAAGGTGATGGTTTTGCTTGTAACCCACTAACAAACACTGGTTTGCTGCTGCTTTTGTTTGAGATTGGCATGCAGCTCGTTCCTGCATCTCTCATCTGGTTGCCAGACAGGTTCAGCTAAAGCCAGAGTAAATCGTTTAAGCTGGGGACATCAATCAGGCAAGTTATAATCAGGTTAAAAGCATTGGTCAGTTGGGTGTTTTAGAATAAAACCGAACAAAACCAAGACCAGAACCCTTTTATAGAGAAGGGTGGCATGCAGATGACTTAATGAGGGAGTAGAGCTGTGTTAGCTTCTGTGAATCTTTCTCAGGCTGTGTAGTGACTACAACTCTGACTCAAGTGTACCTTATGGTGGAGGGTAGGGGATTAAATGGTCTTTGTGGTCCAGCTCAGGGCTAATGAGTCTCTGTTCAAAACAGCCTCCTGCCTTTTCAGGTTTGGGGGTGGGGGGTGTGTGTGTGTGAAATCTACGAAGATGCTTTATTCTGTCCTTTCATGCCGGAGGGCCCGGGGCGTGTGGGCAGAAGGCCTGAGATACTTCCAAAGAAGAAAGATGCTCCTCCTAGGAAGTTGCAACTACACAGTTTTCAAGACTGAACTAAGAAACTTTCACTGTAATGAAGCTTGCTTAGGTTTAAAAAAATAAAAAGTAATTGTTTTCCCTCTTCAGCTGGAGAGGGAAGAGCACAACCCCTGACTCATCTCTCAACTCCTTGTTGAAATCCAGTTGTTCTAACACAGGACAATGATTTCTCCCTGAAGGTACAGAAGATAATCTGCAGTAGATATACCCTAGTAGGGAAATAACCAAAGGGAAGTAACTGTTTGTGGCTTACCAAGGGGAAGTACGATCATGAAATGACAGAGCAGCTGCTGCCTAGTAGCTGCCTTACTGCCCAGGAAGCTTTGACTCTTCATGTGGGAGGCAGGGTAGAGATGCGCTTGGTGACCCAGAACTGAAGAGTATGTAGGGAGTGCTGCATTGCCGTGATATCTGGCCTTTCCTGGCTGAGTTACCAAACAAGCTTAGCTTTTACCCTGACATTCAATGGCCAGGAGTGCTCAGACTCCACTCTGCATTAGTGGTTTGTTGGCATGCCAGGGTTTGAAGCCAGTGTCTGTTGAATGCAGTAGATGCTTGGACTTTCAACCTAGAAATAAGGCCTGAAAAGTCCTGTCTGTATGCACCCTCTGTCTTTCCTTGTTTACCCTGCCAGGGCAGGGGTAAGGCAGCCCATCCTTAGCCTGACAAAGTTGGGATCATGCAGTTCATCTCCCTTGCTCAATCCCTGCCAGCATCTAGCCAGGACAGAGCCTGTTTGCTGGAGTAGAGCGTGTCCCATATTCCTGACGTGATGTCACCTCACTCACTGCTGGGACTTAGGATAGATCCTGAGCTATAGACAGTACCAGGATTATTATGGTGCTGTTTTGTCTTTGATCAGTGCAACAGAGGGTATGTGCTGGGAATGCAGGGATGTTCCTGGCAGATTTTGACAGTCTCTTTGCTTCTGTTGCTCTGACAGTTCACACACAGCTTGAGACTTTTCTGGTTGCAGTTGGCTGGAGTGCCCTGGTCCATGCTGCCTTTAGTCCCCTAGGATCTTGAGCTTCTGTCTGCACAACTCCAAAGAAAATGGTGGAAAATGTCTTGTTTTATCTGAAGAAAAATATTCAAATAGGCTGCAAGGGGAATATGGTTGGGGGTTGGGGGTGGGGGGTGGGGGAATGTCAGGAAACGGACTGAATTCACACAGAAGGAGTTTGGATAGAGGCTGAGGAAGCAATCAGATTAATCTCTCTCCGTTTCCCCACAAAAGGATCCCATCGTGCTGAGCTTAAGTTAGGGCTGCAGGCTGCTTGTGAAGTCACTATGTGAACAGCCGAACTTCAGAGCATTCTGGGTCTCTTATTTCCTTAAATATGTTCTAGCATAAGCATGTAGGAGTCTCAGCTGGTAGTCCACATGTAACCTCTATTGCATCTCTACCACCCTCTTACCCTTGCTTGGTGGGGTAACTTGCAATCTTAATTTTTAATAGAGAGGACTTCTAGTGTCAAAATGGATACAAACCTCTGTGATTGTATGTCTACATACTGCCCTTGTGTACAAAGTACAACTGCTTCTGGGGCAGAGAAGAGGGCTGTAAGAAATTTATGGTGTAACAAAGAGCAGCGCATTGTGCCCAGTGGAAATTGTGGGGGGAATTTTGGAAGCCACAGAAGTAATTATTGCGTTGTAATTGGAATTCATGTCTTAGTGTGCTGTGTAATCTCTGCTGACCAAAACAAGCCAGGCCCTTGTAGTCTAGAATAGTTTCACCAAAAATGACAGCTCTAGCTTCATGGCACATCCAAGTTTCTTTCCAGAACCTCAGTTTGGAAGTGATGTGATAAGTGTGTGCGGTGTGGTGAGTTATTAGCATAGCTTTCCACAGAAACATGTTGGGAGGGCAAGGGGCAAGTGGATTGTCTTGGATGATTTCCTTAAATGTTCTCCATCAAAAGCGTTGTTTGCCACTGATCTTCGGTGGATTTGAAATTTACAGTTCCTGTACTAAAATAGTAGCATGTAAGAGTGGAGGAGGGCAAATCTTCCAACAGCTTTTCTTTCCTCCCAAACTACCTTTCTATGCTTGTTGTTGCTGCTGCTGTCCCAGAGGTAGCTAAGCCAGGTAATGATAGCAGCTAATGGAGTCCAGCAGCGGTAAAAAGGATTACTTCTTAATCTGAGTCCCAAGTTCCTTCTTGGGTTCCCTGGCCCCTTCCCCCAAAGCCATCCTGGAGGCCACCATTAGCATCAGCTTTCCTCCTACTCATCTCCCTCACCTTGTTTAGTAGAGAATATTTTGACGCATTCTTCAGTTTCTGCCCTGTGAAATAGAGTACCAGCGATGTTGGCATATCTGGGGAGTTGTGGTTTTGTTAATTTTGCATCAGAGATGCAGTTGTTCTCAAAATTTGGGGAAGTTTTGTTTTTTAACTTATGTACCTCAGAAGTCAAACACCACGTTATCATGGTGTCTGAGCATTTTACTAACAGCCTAATGGTTTTCACCAATATCATCACCACTTTGCAACTGAAGGAGTTACTGTACCCTTGGGCTTTGAGACATCATCTACAGAAGAAGCTATCTGTGGCAGAGCCTGAAGGAAAACTCACAGAAAAGTGTTATCAGATGCACTTGTATTGTCTGTGTTTCAGTTCCGTAGCAGAACCATGTGTATTGTTAAAATACTGGTTTGCTCTAACTTGAATTCCTATTGACAGCCTCAGCCAAAAAGATCCATGCTGGATTAGCCTGAAGACCTGAACTCTCATGCTCTTAAAGGAGTCACCAGTGGAAGACCGGCTCCTTTTGTGCAGGACAGTAGACGGCAGACTTGGGCAGCAGCCTCTGTGTTGGCTGACAGGTCTGACAGTTTGGGTACTTTGTCTTAGTGTAGGAATTAATGGCTAAAAATGGATAACTAGTTTGTGAAAACTTAGATGATTGCTTAGATAGAGCTTTGTCTCCACAATCTAGCAGAGAATACTTCAAAAACATGCAAGAAAGGTTTTGGACACTGAAGAAAAGCCTGTCATGAATAATTGTGGTTACTCTTTTCTAGGTCCTGTGTTTAATGTCTCAGTGCATTCTGACAACCCGACGATTTACCAGGGTGAACTGGCAGATTTGCTGTGTATCGTCACAATGGAAGGAATGGCACTTGAACCAGGTATTTTGGCAAAATTATTTTACTTGTAACTCATTTGCCTTCAGCAGGCAGAATAATACCAGCTGTTACAACCCTACGTCCTTTGAATGAGGCTGGAGAATTGAGAACCAGCATTGAAAATCCTATAGCACTAGATAAATACAGGAGAGCGTGTTTGCTTTACACAGCCCAATTTAAAACAAGGTTTTTTGTTTCACATTCTGAGGGGAGGGGAAAAAAGTGTTCTTACTGCTAAACCCCACTGTGCCGTCTGTACCAACTGACCCCGCTGCTGGCAGTCTCAGCCTAAAACCACTAGATGGGCCATGAAAACTATTCCTGTTTCCTTTAATTGGAAAGGAGGTCCATTGGCAAAACCTGTTAAGAGAAAATGGTCATCTGTAAACAAATCTGTCACCTGGCCAGTCAGCTTCACACTTCAGAGTGAATTTAAGGCTTAATGTAAATCTGAAAATCACAGGAATTGACTACTGCAGCCTCAACGCCAAAAATGAATGTTTATTGCTGATGCATTCAGAGGTGAGCCTCATTTTTTGTGTGGAAGAAGAAAGAAACACAGTACCTAATTGCTGTGAAAAGGTAACAGACACTTTAAAGGCAAATTTTTATGAAGAGCTGAAAAGTTCAGAGAATTGCTCAGAACCTAGCTGCTTGCCAAGCATTGCCTGAGCTGCTTTTCATCAAAATTCTGTGACAATAACTCTGGTTATTATACCCAAAATTTGGGTTCGGAGTGAGTTTAGTTTTTTTAAAGTAATTCTCTCTATATATGAATATAAAAATGTATTTAAAATAAATCTATAAATATGTCTGTAAATATAAGTATATAAATATATATACCTAAATATAAAGATGACATGATTCATGCGAAACTGAGAAATCTACGTGTAAGCCACTACAAAAGAGGTGCTGTGCAGAAAATATTAGTTATAATGTAATGATGATTAATAATGCTCATAATGCTGATGAGATGAAGTACCAAGCTTAGTAAAGGCCCATCACTTTGAAATTCCAAGATGTCTGTTCTACATTAAATCCGAGTGTAGCGGGGAAGCAATTTGCTAGATTACAGTTGTGTGCTGCCTATGAAAAAATGATAGAAGTCTGTGGATTGTATTATTGAAATGCTTAGTAGGGAGGAAAAGCTGAGTAAACTTTATTGCTGTCAAAAGATTCATAGTCTGGGATATTGGACACAGTAAGCAGCGACGTATGCCTGTATGTACACCTCAGTCTGTCCTGTGGTTAAAAAAGGAAGCCTCTTCTAAGTTGAGGTGTGCCCGAGCTCTTACAGGTATTGTTGTGATTGCGAGGCAAAAGCAGCTGGTGTCCTTTGCAAAGCAATAATTGCTGGCAGGGAGCAGCTGCTGCTTCTGCTGGTGTTCGACAGCTAAAATAAACTTGGGGTTGCCTTGTGAAAGAGGCCTCAGCATCCCTGACTCACTTAAAACTTGAAAAGAGGCCACTTAGTAACAGTGGGGCTCTCCTGTCAGTGCTCCACTGCAGTTGGGTTTGTTATGGTTTTTTGTGTGTTTGGTAGCTTGAGACTGGGAGAAGCACTGATGAGATAAGGATAATCAAAGGGATTGAAGTGAAAAGGTGTCCTCTTCGAGGAGCTTGCACATCAGCACAATTAAGTTTTAACTGGGCAACTTCATAAGGGTTCATGGATGTCTGTTGCATTGATAGATGATGCCTGGAGTTGGAAATGATGCTGTTTCCAACTGTCATGAGCAGGCAG
>NW_008824791.1:4959710-4971920 GCF_000699105.1 Pygoscelis adeliae
AGGTTGGTCAAGCAGGACCTGCCTTTCATGAACCCGTGTTGGCTGGGCCTGATCCCCTGGTTGTCCCGCACCTGCCTTGTGAGCGCCCTCAAGATGAACCACTCCATGATCTTCCCCGGCACCGAGGTCAGGCTGACAGGCCTGTAGTTCCCTGGATCCTCCTTCTGGCCCTTCTTGTAGATGGGCATCACATTGGCCAGCCTCCAGTCATCCGGGACCTCTCCCATTAACCAGGACGGTTTCAATCAAAGGGATTGAAGTGAAACGGTGTCCTCTTCGAGGAGCTTGCACATCAGCACAATTAAGTTTTAACTGGGCAACTTCATAAGGGTTCATGGATGTCTGTTGCATTGATAGACGATGCCTGGAGTTGGAAATGATGCTGTTTCCAACTGTCATGAGCAGCCAGTGCAGTTTTAAATGTCAGCACTGTAATCTGTTCTATAGCTGGGTAACGCCATCTTGAACATGGTAGATCTCTGCCCCTGTGTTTGGTATTTTTTTTTCTTGTTTTGGGTTGGTTTTTGGGTTGGTATTTTTTTGTCTCTAATGAGGCAGATGAGGCACAGGCAACAGATACGCCTGGAACGGAGTAAAGTGTGGCATTGTGGCAGGTTTTGAGGGAACCTTTCAGTCTATGCTCTGAGCCTCCAGTTGCTGAATGAGCAGGATTTGGGGCCTAACCAGCCATGCTGTGTGGAGAAACCCCATATGGGCCTTTCATATGGGCCTGAGAAGCTGGCCCCTCTCCAGTCTGAAAAGGTCCTCTGGATGAGACCGGCAGAAGAGCTGCAGGGAACAGCTGGAATCTATGCAACAGCTGTAGGGTGTGCAGACTTCCCTTGTCAGTCTGCCTTCTTGGCCTTAAGAGATGGAGGGGACTAGAGCAGTGGGATAACAGAGCAGGTTAGATGAAGAAGGGCCTTAAGGGCTCATATGATAACAAACAGATATAGTTCCTCAGTAGTAACCTTATTCCCCTGTATCCCATCTCTGATCTGTCTCTATGCTGAGTCAGTATCACAATTTAATTCACAACTGGAATGGAGAACTTGTTTGGCACTCATTTAAAAAGCATTAGACAGACTGTGAAAATAACAGGGCTGTCTCATCCCAGTGGGGAAATGAGGCACGTTGTTAGGGAAAGCTGACACCAGGTAATCGGATAAACAGAGCAAGAGTTGCTAGCATCTCCTAGAAGAAAACAGATAACAGCAGTACAGACATGGTCTTTCCATTTGGGAATGTGATGAGAAAGAAGAGCAGAGCAATTGCATTTGATTCTCTTCTGAGCGGCATGATGACTTTCAAAGGCCATCTGCTCTTCTGGTGTCAGACCTGCTGCAGGGCTGTGCTTTGGGCCCTCTTGTGAGCAAAGAAGGATCAGGGAATTTCATAGGATGTCTTGTTAAATGTGCATCCAAAACACTTTGAACACACTCGGTATGCCAGCCAGCTCTGCTCTTATACCCATAGGCACTCAACTTTGCAAGCATGCATGTGGGTTAGTATGTATGCTTCCTGTAATAAGTTGAGGTGTCACGTGCCACCTCTTCTCCTTCTTTGTATGCACAATCAGAAAAATAAAATACTTTCAAGGAGCTGAGGAAAAGTTAAATGACCAATGTTCTTTGTCAGTGCCCTTCTTTGTTGCAGTTAGATTGAACCATTTGTTTCTAGAAGCGTTACTTATGGGTTGGACCCTTGTCTGGTAGAGGCAATTCACAATACTCTGTGTGTGTTTGTGTGTACCCATCCTGTGGGAAATTTTCAAAAGGGTGGAAAAGGTTTTGGCGTGACTGCCGTGTGCTTTAATTTCCTCTGCTTCTTTGAGACCCTGCTGAAATGGAGTGTGTATTACTAAACTCAGTACATGGCAGCAACTGCTCCATCTAAAGAAGTGCTCCTTTGGCTTGGCAGCTGTGGTTGGTGTTTTGAATTGATATGAGGGGAGTATGTGTGTGTTGGCGGGAATAGTAGTTCTTCTGTGCCCTGAAGATATAAAAGCTGCTCCTGATACTTCTGTTGAATACACATTTTCACAAATGATCTCTCTAGACTTCGCAGATCACCCCTTCTTGGGCTATGTGCTTAGGGATTTAAAAGTATTACTTACTGTGCCTGAAAGGAGATGTGTTTTTATCTGCTCCAGACAGACCCAGTGGGTACTCTGGAGAATTTAACAAAACCAGCTTGTTTACCTCTTGTATGGCTTGAAGTGGTTTGCTCAGCTCTCTAGGAAGTCCTATTCAACCTCATTTAAATGTAGTAAACAAAAAGGGTCTCAAAATTGTGATTCAGCACTGTAACAAGATGCTGAGAGAGCTCCATTCTAAGTAGTGGAAGTGTATGGTTCCTAAGAGCTGGTCTAGAAATAGGATTCCCTGTTTTGAGGAGTAATTGGCCAGGGAAGCAGCTAAGACCCAGACAGCTTAGTCCTGTGTGTCAAATTGAAATGTGCATAAAGATGTGCTTTACATGTTGATGATCCTCCCTAACTGAGGAGGGGAGGAAGCATAGCATCACTATTGCTCTGCTCACAGAGCTCTGAAGCATCCAGCTCCCAGTGCTTTGTGTTCCTTTATGAAAGCAGCTGAGTTGCATGACCTGGGGGCACTGAGGTCCTTGATGGCCTTCTGAACTTGGCACTGAGGTGTTATGCTTTCCTCTGTGGGACACCTGGACAAGGTGTCCCACACTACTCACAACGTTGTGGAGCATGGAAGGAACTGGTGGAAGAAACCTATGTAGTGTTAAGTGTGAGTGTGGTTCTTGTGGTTGGGTTTGGTTTTGGTAGACTGGGGACAAAAATTGTGAGAGTGACTTGTCAACATTGATGCAAGATGTGTGTGGAATGGTACAGATGCTTTTGGGAAGCCTAGTGTGTGACCTGTTTTATGTCAGTAAAACTACATATTTATTAGCACTTGAGACCATGCTAGGCATGGTCATCACTGATCTTTAGAGAGCACCTGATTTATGTCCTGGTTTTGCTAAATCTTCCTGTGTTTTTATTGCATGAAAACCAGGGATACAAAGAAATGAATCAGATTACTTTGCTGTATTAAGCTATTTCAAGGAGGATAGTGACAAAGAGTACTCAGAGCCAAATCTTCCCTCTGACTGTAGTGAATCACTAATTGCACACTGTGTATACTGACTAATAAAATATGTTGGCATAATACTGTTGTCCCATGTTGTAATTACAGAAGATAGATTCAGCTATTTCAAAATGACAGCAAGTGCCTGCACTCATTTTTGTATGTGGAGGGAAGGGAACCTCAAATTAACTGAGACTGAAAAGGAATTCTTCAAAGGTAGCAAGTTGCCTGGGAATCTGAAAGCTAGATAATTTTTTTTAATACCTAAATTTATTGTTCAAACCTTTTTTTAGCAAGTGCAATGGTGTGTTCAGCATAGTTGGACTAAGCCTGGAAGGTGTCCATATGCTCCTGTGGTACCTGGAAACACAAGAGCTAATGGCACTCTTGATCTTTGGAAGGAATTGGTTGTTCCCAATGTGACTGCCTGTGGACTGGTGCTATTACCGTATTTGGCATAAACAGGCAGCACAGACAGAGTAGTTTATAGAAACAGAGCTCTGTCCAGTAGAGGCTGTTTCCCACAGGCGGTTGGATGAGTACACAAAGCAGAGGTCAAAGTTTGGTCCCGTTAACTGAACACGTGTTGATGGTAATTTTTATTAACTTTGCTTTCAAGGGAAGCGGTCTGAGTGCCATGCCAAGTAACTTATAGTAGTATTTATAGTACGATTGGCAGGAGTGATTGTTGTGGGGGCTGCTGGTCCATATGACCTATGCTGACCCCCGTGTAGGACTGGGAAACCTACTCCTGCTGTAGGGCTGCAAAACAGGCAAGGTGCTCTCTTGAGGTTCTGTGCTGTCAGCCGGAGTAGCTGGCCATGGCAGGGAGGACAGGAAACTGGCTGGTGCCTCAAAACAGTTTGATCAACCAGGGTCTCTGGTAGTAACATCTGCTTTCTTATCTTTTTGTTTCATTTTTGAAGATGTGTGTAAAACCAGTGCACCTTACAGGGGAGTTAATTATACCCCAAACAGTGGCTGCTTTTTGTCTGCAGTAAGGAGGAATGTTCTGTCTGGCCAGCTGATGTTATACTTCAAGTAGCAGAGCTGAGGATGTCCCTTTACTTCACTTTACTTTAAAATAATATTTTAAGGTTTCCTTCCTTCCTAAAGTGTTAGCTTGCCTGATAGAGGCTTAAAAATTTTCTTCACTTATATCTGCAAAGAATTTGAGTACAGCAGCATGTTTAGGGCTTTAATTTTTCCGTTAGCCTGGAGATCAAATGTGGAAGTTCAGAGAAGAGCAAACTCAATTAGGTGAAAGATCAGTTTTAAATTTCAGATTGCTAATACTGTATTTTTCAGAGATCTCAATACTAGCAAATGGAGGTTTGATACATTGCCAAAATCACTGGGACTGTCTTAAGTGTGAAAAGGTTAAGCCCTGTGCGCACATTCTACCAGTACCCAAAACTCAGGACAGAAATAGTAACCTCTGTTTCCAGTTTGGGCCCATCAGTTTGCTCATGTGCCAGGAAGGAAGACCTGTTGATGAAACAAGTGAGCAGGCTTTGCTGTCTATGCTCTAGGTCATGCCAGGTTTCAGACTCTGACAGGTGTTGCTGGGCTCATGTTAGCAAAGAATAGCAGTGATTTCTAAAGTAGATACTCAGCTACGTGAGCCTAATAGGGTTAAGACTGAGATCTGCTAATGGGATCAATAGGATCTTGCATGAACGTAGAAAGAGCTAGATGTGTTGATGAACTCTGACTAGCTGTCAGCTATGTTAAATTTTAAAGGTGTTGTAAATGCATTTTTATAGACTATCTCCTTGGGTGGCAAAACTTGTACAAGGCATGATGCCTGATGATGCGTGACAGTAACCCACAACTCTGGAAAAAATGTATAAAAAGCATCATGGTCAGGCTTTGCTCCTGAACGCTTTGTATTTTTGTAGGTAATTTTTTGTTCTCTGTGTAGAATCTCTGTATTCATTTAGGCAGACAAAATGTAAGGAAGGAGTCTGAAGACTAGGTCTAATCTGGAAAGGTTAGGTCTAACCCGGAAAGAGCCTTCTGACTTTGTGGTTGTGTAGGCCCTGCGTGAGGATAGTGATTGCACATCACTCTCTGCTAGCAAATACCGAGCACTTCCAATCCCTTTTCAATGTAGATTCAGCATAGTTATAGAACTTATTATGACACTAGGCCTGCTTGGTAAAAACTTAGATCAGAAACGAAATACAAATTTTAGAATGGCAGGCAAGAAAGCAAGAAATCTCCTCTTTGTTGTCCCTGTAGTAAGTCACCCTTTTCTGTGCAGCTACGTTCTTCATGCCAGTGCATTTCATCACAGTTCACTGCTTGAATCCTCTTAGAAAGGACATGTTCAGGGCACTCTTTTTTCCTTTTTTCTTTTCTTTTTTTCTTCCACTGTCAGACCAGTGTCGGCTATGCTTCTGTTGAGAAGTGGCACTATGAATACTCTTCAGAGCTCACCAACATGTCCAAACTCTTCTTTGTCCACAAATGCAGATGATATGTCCTTTGATGTCTCCTGGTTTGCTGTGCGATCCTTTGCGTTGGACAGAGAGCCTGTCTTGCTGGCCTCGCTGGACCGGAGAGGGATTGTCATGCAGAGCAGGAGAAACGGGAGCAGTGATCTCAGCCTGGAGAGAATCAGCCCGCTGGAATTCCGGCTCCGCGTGCATGGCTGTGAGGACCATGACTTTGGGAACCACTACTGCGTAGTGACCCCGTGGGTGCGATCTGCCACCGGTGTATGGCAGCGGGAACCTGACATCAAAGCCAAACCCATCTTTCTATCTGTGAAAATGGATGGTAAGAGATTGCAACGTGTGTTATGCAATATGTTGTTTAACACCTTGTTATATCTGTGACAAATATTCCCCATGGCTGTTTTTAAAGGTGCCTGTGATAATCTCATGAGATTTTGTTATCCTTTTCTATTGTTTGCAACTGCTGATTTCAGATTCTGTAGACTAGGTAGGCCTGAACAGATCATACTTATAAGACTGGAGTGTTCTCTTTCGTGATCATCTCTTGGTGGTGATTTGCATAGCTGGGACATCTTTTAGTCAAGGCATAGTATTCTCTCCAAGTGTTAACCCTTCTGCTGCCTGCAGGAGGAAGCCTTGGTTTGCAGATGGGGTGTGCTGAAGTAGTCGTGTTGTGGTTAATATCAAAGCTGAGAACAAAGTCAGAGCTCTGACTCCTTCCTCCCTCTCCTAACCACAAGACATCCTGCTCCCTGCACTTAACGCCTTGTCTGCTTTCCAACCTGAGCTGCAAGGGTTGCTAGACTTCATGAGAAGGAAGTTGCAAGCTAGATGCTGCATTCAGCACATAGCTAAGGTGGAAAATTAATGCAGGAGGGGTTTTGAACTAGTTGCTTTCTTCTCAGTATTTCCAGGAAAGGTCATATTGGGAGGTTCCGTGAACTTGAAAGGAATCAGAAGTTTTTGTTCTCCCTACTGTGCAAAAAACTATTATAACTGTACTTTCCAAACGCCTTACAGTTCTTGACCCTGCCTTTTAACTGAGCAGTAGGTGCCTACAAATCAAATTTCTTGTTTAGGTACCAACTTTGGAGGTTGATTAGACAAGGTTTCTGAGTGGCAGTGAATATACTGTATGAGTAGTTCTAATCAAGCAAAGCGTAAAGGAGTCTACTGCTTGCCATTTGGAAACACATTGCAAAGAGTGCAGCCACAGTCTGCCTCTGATGGGGAAACTTTGCAAGGCTTTTGGAGGAACAGGTAGTGGAATACCTCTTGGAACTAGCTCTACTTTGCTGTCTTCCTCTGGTGCTTCCAGCCTCCCTGAGGCTTTGAAATGGTGGAGGAAGAATTAGGGTGAGGGGGTAAGAGAGTCCAGTAAGAGACTGATTTTCTAAACCTCAAAAGACAGAAATCAAGAAGGAAAACTAGTGTAATTTCCTTCTGAAATAACTAATCTGCCCATGACTGAATAATGTGGGATCTTCTCTTTTAGGCAAGAATAAATAAAGGGGATCTCTGAATTTCTCAGTGATATCTAATGATTTTGCTTTCCTCTTTCAGTTCTGAATGCTTTCAAGTATCCCCTGTTGATTGGCATTGGTCTGGCCACTGTCATTGGACTCTTATCCTGCCTCATTGGCTACTGCAGCTCCCGTTGGTGCTGCAAGAAGGAAGTACAGGAAACAAGACGAGAGCGTCGCCGGCTAATGTCGATGGAGATGGACTGAGTGCGGGAGCCAGACACACTTGCATTTTGGGAGAGACTCACAGAGCTTTTGGACTGTGCTGAGACACTCGCTCACAGGCCCAGACAAGACAGTGCGTTTCCTCTCTGATTTCAGCCTGGACCTCAAGCTTCTCCTTGTTACGTGTCATGTCCTGAGAGCATTCAGACCATATTTAGTGACTCAAGAGTTCTCCTTTTCCGGCAGCACTTTCTGCATAGGGATCATTTCCTTCTAATGTGTAAACTGTTGAGCCTTCTTTCAGCAGGGCCCTGTGACAAAATTCACTAAGGGTTTTTTGTTTGTTTTGTTTGGCATTTTGTCTCCCCAGCCCCCCCCCCCCCCGGGCTCTTTGTTTTGAAAAGATGTCCCTGTATGAAAGCATGGTGGGCAGGGTGATGGGTGAGAAAGGGACTGGTAGAAGTGTTAGACTTTCATTGTATCAACCACTCTACTTTTCCCCTCTACCCCCATCACACCATCCTGTTCCCTTTCTCTGTCCACCTTGGTATCTCACAGACTTCTGTGTTCAACTGAAGGCTGGAGAAGGTTCCTCTGCTGGTGCCTCATGAGACAGTTCCAGCAAAGAATTGGTTTATGGTTGTCAGCATGCCTTCTCTTCCCTGGCTTTCAAAGGGTTTGCAGTTAACACCAAAACATAATTTGCCTGGAGGTCTTTGAGACACTTTTTTTAAACTTTTTAAATTTTATTTTCAGTGCTCAAAGCTTTTAGCTGTGGTGAATAGGGACTAACTTGGCAACCCTGAAGAGTCAATCCTCAGACAAGCATTTGTTGGATGTCTGCTTATGGTCACCTTCTCCCCCACCCTTCCACCTTCTTTTCTCACCGCTACAGCTGCTCACGTTGTGCCTGAGACCCTGTTCTGCTTGTGGCAGGGGGGCATGTGATGTCTAGGGACAAGGCCCAGCCTTCTGCTGGCCTCAGCAGAGAGGTGGGAGACCTTGTCCCACTGGTGATGGTGTGACTTATGGAAAAAAAGTAAAAATGAGATGGGTCTTTGTCTGCAGTTGGCCAACTGATCACGTTTAGAGAAGACTATGTAAACTGTGTATTACTGAATGCACAGACCAGACTCCAGTGGTGCTTCTGCCAGTCACTCAGTGGTAACCCTTGAACCTGTGAGCAGAGTCCGAGATCTGCAGTAGCTGAAGTGCGGCTCAGGGTAGGAACAGGAGCAAGCCCAAGAGGGCAGCAAGAATCCTTCAGGTTCCAATGATCCTGATCTTGTGCATGGGTCTGCAACAGAGCTTCCCCCATGGGTTTGGGACCTATTCCTAGGTGCTATAGTACAGAAGTCCTGCTTTGGTCTTCCACATACACTGACCTGGCTCCTGAGTGGGAGCAGCTCCTTTTCCAGGCAGTTCTGTCTTCCCAGCACAGCTGGTGTTTTAAGCAATAAAAGTCAGAATAAAGATACTGTGTATAAACAAACAAGGAAGTAGGACTGTACCACACCTGATGTCACAGCCAGGGTTTGGCTCTCATCAAGAAGGGTGAGAAATGTAGAGCTGAGGCCAGGGCTCAATCCTTTCCAGATTTTTTTTTTTAAGATAAAAGAAAAGATGCTAAAGGAGAGCATCCATGGCTGGTAGTGGCTGTGGTGTGCTGTTGCCAATCTAGACATTTGTTACATATTTGGTCTGCTTCACTAATAGTTCATACCACTGCACATTCTAGGGGAGCTGCAGGTCTCGTATCTGTGCTATGAAAGCTTCATTTTGCATTAGTGTTAGTGGAACCTTGCACTCAACACTGTTGCTATTCCAAAATCAGGGTTTTTTGCAGCAACTTTTCTTTGTGTGTGTTTTGGTTTTTTTCCTGTCTTGCCTTGTGACCTTTGTTCTGAGGCTGACATGAGGGTTTTTTCTAGAAGGCCGTTTTGCTTCCCCCATGCGAACATGCATGCAGTCACATATGCATGCATAGAGGTGTCCAATGATTTTTGGAAGCTGAATGTGAGACGTCTTCAAAATGGGCTTGATTTGCAGAGTTGGGGCTTGCAACTTGTTATTTGACTCTCTTAGACATTTCCTGTAGTGTTCCAAAACTGGGACACCCAAAACGTATAAACCTCTGGAAGACTTTGGCCTGAACATTCATAGCAACTTTTCTTTCTGGCCTGATGTTTTCCTTTCTGGAAGAGCTCTGAAAAGGCCTATGTTGCAAGCAGACGTAGCTGCCTCTGCTGAGGAGGAATAGGGCAGAAGCAGTCTCTAGCTTCTGCTGTGAAAGCCCAGAAATCTGTAGTGATGCTTTCCAAAGGAAGGGAGTTGAGGAAAGGATTGACTCAGATATTACTTTGACAGCAAGAATTTTTCTTCGTCTCCTATCTGTCTGCTGTAGTGAAATCTTGCTTTTTCCTTGGGTGTTATGAAACACCATTCTGATGTTTGGGATGCTGGCTGTCCTTCCCACACTGATCTAGCAGCTTCTTTCCTGCATTAACATCTGCTTTCTTCATGGAAGGCCTGTGACATTGGGGCATCTTGGGAGGGGTGGTAGTGGTGGTGAATTTCGAAGCACAGAATCAGTCACTTTCTGTCCTTGCAGACTGACTCCTTGTTTATGTGCTCTTAGTTAAGTTTTAGGGAGAGAGGATCATGACTGTAATGCAATAATTAGGGAATGAACGAGCAGGGAACCACCAGCTCTTCCCAAGCACACAACATAGCACACTTTCTCCCTGCTGGAAAAAACTCAGGGTTATTTTGGTCGGAGCTCCCTGCTCTAGTGAAAGGTCCCCATGTCCTTAGCTAATGCTGACCTTCCTTCATGGCCCATAACAAACCATCTTTGTCATTCCAAGTGAAGCAAGTTTGCTGCTAGCTCGTACTGCTGCCAGCCCCTTGGAAAGCAAAGCTGCATTCCCTTCCACCCTGTATTTGCTGTAGTTGGAAGGCTAGAAGCTGAGGGGCTAGACTTACCCCCCAGGTTTCCTTCTACTTGTGCCAATTTTGTATTATCCCCTTTTTTTAAAACAGAGTGGGAATCTTATCTCTAATGAAAAAAAAAAAATCTAGGTCACTTTTCATGGTTTTTTATTATTATTATTTCCTGTGTGACCGGGGTTTGTGTGAGTGGAGGTGTGTGTGCATCTGGTTGTGTATTAAACCTGCAGAGTATCAGGAGAGTAAGCTGCCTGAGATGCAGTGCAAGCATCCATATCCTCTCTGCTGCAACCTGTGGTATTGTCAAAGTATCCTAAGGGCTCACGTTGATCTTCCTTTGTTTGCATTGCCACCTGTCCTGGTTAAGCTGGTAAATTCCTCCAGGCACTTGAAATTTCAATCCAGGACAAGCTTGAACATCAAATAGCAGAAGGGCAAGATATTTTCTTTCTTTTGTTTTAATTTCAAAGTTATAAAATAAAGTGTTTGGCACAATTCTGGAATGCAGGTACCGAATAGTTCTAACAATGCTGTGTAAAATGTTTCTTTTTACGTTTAAAATAAAGAGCGAGCCTTTTTGATTATGTCTGTACTGTGGGTCTGGATGTTTGAGCTATGGGCAGTTCTTTCCTTGTACCTTGCATGCATGCAGACACTATTGTTGAGGAAAGGGTATCAAATGTAAACCTTACAGTCCTGTTTCCAGCACTGCTTACCCTGTAAAATAAGCATGAGCCCTATTTTACAGTAAGTTTTAAATATTTGCCTACATTTGTGTGATGAATTGGGGAACGTAATTGTTTTCTGAGTCTATGCTGTTTCTATCCCACTGTAAGTCAACCTCTTTGTTGGGGGAGTTTACTTTTGATTACCTAGGGCCAGGAGTCTCAGGAGTGTGTGTTCAATATCTGCTGTAAAACCTGGGCATTGGATGTTGAGTAGTCTTTGAATTCTTCCTGAGGCTTCTCATTTCCAAGGTACCAGGAAGAAAATCAGTAGTGTTAGAAGTAAACTTCCTGCTTACCTTGTCAATGGCTGAATTTAGGATTTTTTTTTTTTCCCCCAGCAACCATGTAAGGACACCATGATAGTACAGCGAGGAGGTGACTTGCTTTCCAACAACAAGTTACTTGAGGTAGAAGTGGTTTTGTGAGGCCAAGACAGGCTTTGGCAAGGTTGGTTTGTGTTCAAACTGGTGCGTGCTCTGTCTGAGACAGCTGCAGTGCAGGCCAGTTGACAGCAAAGTGTGTACCTTTGGCTTCTTTCCAGATGGTGGTGTTGCAGCTGGCATGGAAAGATATCCTCTGTAGAGTGTTCTTACAGGAAGCTGGGAGGTGGCACCAAACTGTAAGTTCTTAAGGGGTGACAGAGACCATCAACTGAGAGAGAGAAATAACATAAATGATCTCTGATCCCTCAGCAGAGCCTTTGGCAGCTGCAGATCTTTAACACATACATGCCCACAAGTAATGAGTGCCATGCTCATGGGACAGCAGCTGTTGGCCTGTAGCTGTGCAGGTTACAGCTTACTGGTAAGTTTGGATTGGCTTTATGAAATGCTCTTGCCTCCCCCACCCCCTAGGATGACCTGGATCTTAATACAGTTCTTGAAATCGTGCTAGGATTTTATCATAAAAAAGAAAATAAAGCCAAAACTTGAAGTCTGGAGATGGAGATACTTGCAAGTACTTGCCTGAATGTTGCTGTAAATCATAGAATCATTAAGGTTGGAAAAGACCTTTAAGATCATCGAGTCCAACTGTCAACTCAACACCACCATGCCCACTAAACCATGTCCCTAAGTGCCTCATCTACATGTCTTTTAAATACCTCCAGGGATGGTGACTCCACCACTTCCCTGGGCACCCTGTTCCAATGTTTAACCACTCTTTCAGTAAAGACATTTTTCCTCATGTCCAATCTAAACCTCCCCTGGCGCAACTTGAGGCCATTTCCTCTCGTCCTATCGCCAGTTACTTGGGAGAAGAGACCGACACCCACCTCGCTACA
>NW_008824791.1:4974162-4979775 GCF_000699105.1 Pygoscelis adeliae
TGTTGTATTTCCAGCAGATGTCCGGGAAGTTGAAGTCCCCCACAAGAACAAGGGCTAGCGATTGTGAGACCTCTGCCAGCTGCTTGTAGAACGCTTCATCTGCCTCTTCATCCTGGTTGGGTGGTCCATAACAGACTCCCAGCAGGATATCTGCCTTGTTGGCCTTCCCCCTCATCCTTACTCATAAACACTCAACCGTATCATCATCACAGTCGTTAAGCTCTATACAATCGAAACACTCCCTAACATACAGAGCCACCCCGCCGCCTCTCCTTCCTCTCCTGTCCCTTCTGAAGAGTTTTATGGCCATCCACTGCAGCACTCCAATTGTGAGAGTCACCCCACCATGTTTCTGTGATGGTGACTAAGTCTTAGCTATGCCACTGTACAATGGCTTCCAGCTCCTCCTGTTTGCTGCCTATGCTGCATGCATTGGTGTAGGTGCACTTGAGCTGGGCTATCAATTTCGCCCCCACCATTGGCATGCCACCCCTAGGCTCATCTCTAGCGAGCCTGGTTTTATCCCCTTCCCACTTTGAACCTAGTTTAAAGCCCTCTCACTGAGCCCCGCCAATTCATGGGTGAGAATCCTTTTCCCCCTGTGAGACAGCTGAACTCCAAATGATGGCAGTTACCAAGTTTCCAGCATGACCTTGTATCTGCCATGGGTTCAACTCAGCTACCTGCCTATAGAGATACCTAGTGTCATAGAGACAGCCTGAAAAGGCACTTTTGTGCCAGATCCTGGGTGTTTAGTTAGTTGCTTCTATAGCACTGGGCTCAGGCAATGTGCTTGGCTGTGCTTGTTCCACGGCAGAACCCAGGCCAGTCCTAAAACCTCCACTGGGCTGAAGCTGACTAGAGTCAAGTAGGATGCATGAGAAGACCTGCCTCCTCTTTGTCATGTGAAGGTGAAGTTGGTCACGCAAATCTTCCAAGGAAGTGTACGGCTTTTGCCTTTTCAGTGGGACTTTCTACATTTCTATGATTGCAAGGGGCTGAGGCCTGCACAGCAGGTATCAGGAGAGGTGGTGTTTCAGGAAAGAGCCTTTAGCAACTGATCCAAGCTGTGGGACGTGCTAACTGAAGAAAAAGCCACTGCTCATCCTTGTGCGAGGTAAACACACCTTAAATATAGTACATAGCCTTCCATCAGACAGCCCTTTGCCAGGGATCTCCTTCCATTACAGAGGAAAATGGCATTGTGCCATAGCCAGCAGATGATTGATACTGAGAGCTCCAGGGGAATGCCTGGGTTATTGAGGAAGCCAGGTTCTGAGGATTTCCAGGTCCCTCAAAGAGCTGCCACAAAGACAAGCTGTTCTCCTCTCCCTGGCAGCCGAGTTGCATTCCACAAAGTACCAGAAGTATAAGTGCATGTCTGCTTCCACCTCTGCCAAGGGGTCAGAAAGGTAGGACTTTCCAAAGCAGACTTTGTGAAAGCAAGTTAGTATTATATCATGCTTTGTTCATGTGGGATTTTATAAACCAGCATGTACTGGGCCTTAGACTAGACCACAGACTTAATCTGAGTGCACCTCTGCTGGCTTTAGAAGTGACTAATGAAGTTTCAGAAAGATGGACATGCAGTTTTATTTCTTGCTGGCAACTTAACCTGGATCATGCCCTCTGGTTCCTTGTTTGTATGATCCTGCCAATGATTTGGCATATTGAACAGATGGCAAGGAGTCTCAAAGATACTAAGTTCCCAAAAGTTTCTTAAAGGGTGGGGCTAGAGAGAAGGCAGGATGCTTCCAGAGCTCCTCCAGCAGAGCCAGCAATATGAACATACCAGTTACTGGGCATCTGAGAACCCACAGAGGTGTCTGAGAGGACAGGACTGGTGTGGCCGTTGTGGCACTGTTGCCCCTGTACTGACTTCAGCTCTACAAAGGTCCTGGGCATGGTGTGCAGCAGCTGGGATGTTAGGGCTATGGTAAATAGGGAAAATAGCCATGCTGCTTAGCATCTGCCTGGATATATGAAAGCTGTATGTGGCTACAGCCAAATGCAGGTTCTGAATGCAAGTACAGTAGTGCTAACCTCCCCTTTGGTGTTCAGGTACATCCTCTTTCTTTCTGTCCCCAACCTTGTTTGCCCATTTCCTCCACGTTTTGTTCCCTCTGCCTCCCCTCTTTCGTTTCCCGTTCTTTCCTTCAGGAGTATTTTCTTGCCTTTGCCATCTAGACTGATGTTTGTCTCTGCAGCTCTAAAGGACCATGCTCTTTTGTGTTCATCTCTCTGAGGGAGAGCAGGGATATGTTGTTGTGGTGCATCCCTGAATCATCTGCTGAGAGCTCAAGCTGCAGAACTCCAGCCCAGTGCCCACTACAGATCATCTGCAAGGCTGGCACCACACACACATGCACACAAATGTTTTGTAGTCTCTTTCCTCATGAGAAAAGACAATATGCAAGGAAACTAAGCATCTCTGATGGGGAAATGACTCTGAAGAGACATTCAGATTCCCTTTGCGAAAGCAGAAGGGACAGATTTTCTTTCTAAATAAGACGGTTTTGGTCTGCTTTCTCCTGAGTGGCTGCTTGCTATCATAACACAAATGCTGCTATGAGTTCCAGGCAAGTGACCACTGTGCTGAACATTGTACCTAGCATGAAGCAAAGTCATTTCTCAAGGTAACTGTGATGGGATTCATCTTTAACACCCAGGCTAGCCACCCTGGACTTGAGAAACAGATACCTAAAGAATGCAATTTATCTGACCTACTTGAGACATGCATTTTAGAATAAGGAGAACCTGAAGGTACCCATTTCTCACCATTAGCTGTAAAGGAAAGAGCAGCTCACCTAAAACATGAGAATTAGGTAAGATAAATGTATAAAAGTATTGGCCAGGTAGGTAGGGGCTGAGAGAAATGAGGTAATGGCAGGGCCCCCTAGTGGTGGGGTGGGGGAAGAGGGGGGAGAGGGAAAAAGCCACAGCAGATAGTTGTAGTCATTATTCAATCAAGAGACAGATGATGGGTCCTCAAGATCTCTGTAACAACCATTCTCACATAACTTATGTTTTTGTGAAAACAGTTCCAGGATGGATTTTAATCTTGATTTTGTTACTTGTATAACATATCTACCTTTGCATAAGAATAGTCTTTGGATTACAGTTATCAGGACGGATCCAATCCACTCTAATTGTGGTTTATATCCTTGTGCAGGCTCCTAGTCTATAGTCATGCACCTTTCCTGCCGTGTGAGTACTGGAGTCAACCAAGTCTCATGCTGAGGTCCCTGGTGTGTTATCTGCAGTGTCCAGTCCCTCTGAAGCTGTCTCTTCTAGTAGCTGTACCAATAGTGAGTGACCAGGCTTCTTGAAGTATTTATTTAAAGCAGAATCATTGCCATGAGATGAGTCTTCCAGCAACGAAAAGGATAATATGTCTTTCTACTTTATTGGGTGTTTGGCCTTCTTCCACAGGGACAGACCTTACCAGCTGTTTTCTGTCACTGCCCATTCTCTTCACCCCAGCACCCCATCACTGTGGGCTGACAAGCCTCTTCCCCTAGCTCAGAAATGTCCGTCTCTAATGTTTCAGGGAGAGCCCCTTCAGAAGCAGAGCTCTGAGGGCCCAGCCTGACAGAAGTGTACATTTTCTTTAGAAATAAGACGTTAAGGTCCTTCTGAAGCTGATGGCTTTTCCTATAGCCTTTAGGGTGCATGCTGAGGTTTCCTTGCCTGGTGCCATTATCTTTTTCTTTCTCTCTTCCTTTCTGTCTCCCACAGTCACCTGCATTCATCCAGAAAGGTCTTTTTTAAGTCACTATTCATTAAATTCCCCTTCCTCGACCTGATTGTATACAATGTCAACAAGAACTCTCAGGACCCTTGGGCATGGCATTGCTGTCTTTAAACCCTCCCTTACCTTCTGTCAGTGGTGGCAGCAGCGTGTCATCTGGGTGTCACCTCTTCCCAACTCAATGAGACTCACATTTCAGTGGTGAGAGATGTTGTCCAAGTCTTGGGGAGTAGCAGGGAAGGTGCTGCAGGCTCTCTTAGGTGGAAGGTGTCCAGCAAAAGTAAGAGAACTTCTTGTGTGTTGCGGTACTGGGTGCATCCTTCATCAAGCCCTCCAGTGGCAACACTGAGACTGACAATCCAAGCACAAAGAAGTGAGATCTAGTTTGTACATTTGCAACTCTTCCTGACGTCTCTGTTTAATCGAAGCTGTACACCCTGCAGGCTTTCCCTGGAGTTCACTGCAGCTCCTGCCTTTTGTTTGAAGAAAATTTGTTTGGCTTAGTGTAAATATAACTTAGTCTTTCTGTGACTATAGCCAAGACATCCTCCTTTAGTGCAAATCGAGGATACAAGAGCAACAGCATCAGTACTGCTTACACCATGTTCTGCCGATCTGCTCTTGGGATGCTTATGCAGCATGGGGTGGTGTTGTCCAGAGTGCTCTACCCAAACGATGCCGAGGAGGGCGAAAAGGAAAAGGTGGCATACAGGAACAGAACAGGCCAGGTACTGCATGGCTAGGTACAGCTGTCTGGTAGCTAAACACATCCAGCCCACTAAACAGCATGTTAATGCTACATTTTGAGTCAAGGTCCCACTCTGGCAACCCTTCAGGCCCCAAGCTGAATTTCTTTGGACACCTGCATATGTGTACTTGGAGAGAAGCTTCATATTCACAGATGAAGGATGCTTTAGGCACTTCAAGAGGAACTGAAGTTGGAAGTTCTGGGATTTTAAAAAGGGCCGCTCTGGCTATTGGACCTTGTGAAACTGCTGCTTTTCCCATGATCTCAGGGGAGTGGGAAAGAGGGAGTTGTTTTGGGTAGATGAGCAAAGGCTTTGAGGCTAGGTGAGCTGTGAGTGTAGTTCTGCCATTGCTACCTTGCTTTATCACTTCAGGAGCATAGCTGTGTGTCACTCCCATGTTCTTAGTGCCGGGGTGGCCACACTCCGCCTGTGCGGACAAAGCGTTTGTGTCCTGGGTGGTAAGGATGGGACTTTCTCTCTATGTAGGTGATGGGGTTTCCCTGGGTAGCCCTTGTGCTGCTCTGTGGGACCTACAGCCTCTCTCTCTTCAGCCCTAGCCCTGCACTTCCCTGCCTGCGGCTCCCAGATGCGTGCTCACTGCTGTTGATTCAGGGTGGGGAAAAATCCATGTGCTTTCAGATTCACATGCTGCCATCGGAGGGAGGCACGTGCTTCCTGAAGGGCCTTGGAGACCCTCTGCCTACCTCTAGGACTGGGAAACACATATTTTGTGCATCTTCCACTCAGGCCTGTTAGGAGAGCAGCTTCCTACTGCAGCCACCGGTGCAGTAGGTTTTGGCAGCTAGAGTTGTCATTTTTCCCAGCTTAGATGTATTTAACAAGTGGCTGCAGCAATGGCTGTTTAATTCCCTTGCTAACATTTCCAGGGCAGCTATTTAATTTTTTTTTAAACCCTCTTGCTTCTGGAAACCCTGAAACGAATCCAAGCTCTGGCAATCTAATTAGTTTTGAAGTGCAACTTCTCCATAACTTGGAAGACCTAAATAAGCAGCTTAATATTAAAACCTAGCTTCTCTCCCAACACATAATACTGTTCTGTATTCCCCCACAGAAGTTCCTACTGAACAACAGCCCACTGTGATTGCTCTCCCT
>NW_008824791.1:4980037-4984670 GCF_000699105.1 Pygoscelis adeliae
CTGTGTCCATCAGGAACCAAAATGACCAGGCGCAACCCTCTGCTGCTCTGCTTCAAACGGTCTTTCGTGATGCTGCTTGCTCAAAAGATGATGATGCCGCTTCAAATGCCAGCGCAGAGAGGTCTGGGGGCGGTGCATAGCAGCTCCTGGTGCCGTGCAGGAGCCAAGCTGGGCAAGGGGGCTGCACTTGCAGACTGCATGGTGATGTGATCGGCCCCGTGTGTGCTGCGACAGGGGATTGCCGGGATTTACAGAGGGCAGGCTGCGTTGCCCCAGAGCCAAGCCCCGCAGCCAGAGGAGCATGACCTGATGCGGCGCAGGAAAGGACAGCTGCTGAGCAATGCCTCTTTGCCGAGGTGCCACATGCGCTGGCTCGTTCCTGGGGTGCTGCGAGGAGCTGGCAGGGAGGAGATGAATTAGCTCCCTCGGTGCAGCATCCCTCCTGGTCCCCAGCAGCATGCTGTGCCCCTGAGCTTTCTGCCGCCTGCAGTGAAGGTGAGATGTCCAGGAGATTTATGTCAGAAATGCACTGTTGGCCCAAACTACAAAGGCTGATGGTGCTATGGCTATAGAGGAGTGAGGCTTTTCAGCCTTTTTGTGTGGGTAGAAGATTTTAAAAAATAAATAAATAAGGGGGGGGCTAAAGAGCACTTTTTATTAGGATAAGATATATAAGGCATGTGGTTCAGGCTCTACTTAGGTTCTGTTGGCGGAGCAGGTTCAGAACGAGTGTGTTTGCCCGCTGCTGCGGCAGTGAAACAAGAATAACCCATCCCACTTTCCTGAAGGACTTTGGTGTCTCTGTAGTGCCCTGGCCCATTTTTTTCTTGTTTGACTTTTTACAGTAGGAATGATAGTGCGAATGAGAGCAAATGTCAGTTCACCAAAAAAGAGCTGTGGACATTCTCCTCCTAGGCCAGCCCTGGCTGCTCACTGCTGAGAGCTGCCAGAGTCCTAGAAAGCTGCAGTTACACAGGACGGGTGTTTCTCTGCTTCCCAACCTGCTTTGCTCTTAGATTTGAATTGCCTTTTTTTTAATTATTTGTTTCAGTTCCTGTACCAATGATAGTGTGGTTTTTTGGTGCAAAACAATTGCAACAGCCTTTTTGTGCTGCTGTGGGTTTTGCTTATGAAGACCCTGTCCTTGCCGTGCATTGGAGCCATGTCCCACGAGGGCCCAGGACATGCAGGATTTGAGTAACAGAAGCAGTCCTTCCCACAACCATGAGAAAATGTCGCTATTTTCTTCACCTTTGCTAGGCTTCCCCCTGGTTTTGTGGCTGTCTGGTTTCCCTGGGACTGGCAGGTGGTTTAGTTCTGCAGTACATCAGTGAGGTGATCTTTATCCACTGAGATCTCGCTTGGCTCCAACAGCCCAAGGTGAAAGCCCATGTAGCTGCGGGGTGATCTCCCAGCAAAGCAAGCCTGGCTCTGGCAGGAGCTGGAGGATTCGGGCATTTGTGCTCTGTCAGGAGGTTTCTGCCCACGAGAGCATGCCCGGGGGATCACGGCTGAGCCGGCCAGCCTTGGGGAAGCCAGGCAGCCGGCCAGCTCCCGCTCCGTAATGGGGGGAAGTAACCAGCTGCCTTTGATGTCTGAGCTGGGCTGAGAAAACTTGACGGCAGACTTCAAAGTCTGTTGCATCCGCTTGCCTGATTATCTGTAGGCTTCCAGTGCGTCCCCCAAGACTACCAGATTATCCCAGCTAATGCTGTGCTCTTCCCTGTGTCCCCCCACCCTGCCTGGCACCAGCCCCTTATTTTTGAGGCTGCAACCTCCCTCCCTCCCTCCCCCCCCCCCCCCCCTCCCCCCACCCTCCCCTCCCTCCCTCCCTCCTTCCCTCTCCTCCTGCCCCTCCCTGGTCACTGTGAGGACGTGGCAATGGCATTTCTGGGCAGGGGACATGTCTCCTGAGATCTGTGAAGCAAAGGCAGAGGAGGCATTTTTGGACAGCTTGCCTATAGCCTGCACCCCTGGGCTGTATTCCCCCTCCCCATTTGATCGCAAGAGCAGCCTGAAATGCAGGGAGCTCTTTGCAGCTGCCCTTTGCAAGGCACCGAGGTGTTTATAGCCAAGAAGGCACCGTGTGCCTTTCCTCCAAAAAGCCTTTGGGGAACAGGGCTCCCATCCATGCTGTTCCAGGGAAGGTCATGCAAGGAGAGGGCTGTGTTGTCTTTGCCCCCTTCCTGGCACCTTGCTGCCTCAAATTAATCTCTAGCTCCCTCGCCACCTGCTCCTTGGTGTTCGGGGAGCCCCAGGGTGCTCGTCTGTGTGAGTAGAGATGCAGAGGGCAGGTCACTGCTGATGGCTGGCTTGCTTGGATGGGGGTGGGGAGACGGCAGAGCCATGGAGTTGAGCAGAGGCCCCAGAGCTCATGCTCCTCCCAGAGCAGCTTGCTTTCACCTGGGATGTTGCAGAGCGATGCCAAAAGCTCATGGAGGAACCCTCCCTTTTAAGACCTGGGTTTTTTTTCCCCCTAGAGGAAGCAACCTCAGCAGTGGCTGAAAACTGTTCCTGCGCAAAGCTGGATTTGCCCAAGATGTGGTTTGAGGTCTGGATTTCTTTGGAAGTTGAGGTTTGTTGCTACTTTTCAGGAGTCAGGATGGGCTGTGTCCTCTGCTGCAATGGGTGGAAGCCAGCAAAGAGAGTGGCAGCTGTGGGCAGAGGAGACCGGCATCGTCTGCTGCTCAGGAGCCTTGCTGCCTAACCCCAGGCACCCAAATGGGGTGAGGGGGCTCACGGGGGCCATATAGCCAGGCAGAGGATCTGGGCTGCAGCCTCTCTCCTATGCTTGCCTAATTGCTTTTGGGTCTCGGCAGTCTGTTCCCTCTGAAAACCAACACTGACCATGGGTTCGCCTCCTTCCTCCTCAACGGCTTCCTCTGTAGCATGTCTACCCTACTTGTGGGAGGACCCTGCCCTACCCCCATCCCTCCCCAGGCTCCTTGCGGTGTGCAGGCAGAGCGTCCGGTCAGCTGTTGTCTGTCCGTGAGGTTTCAAAGTCCTCACAGACATTGCAGATTGCTGCTGTGCTCTTTTAGGTAGAGTCTAACCGTACCCTGGCTGCACTAGGCTTGGTAATGCTTTCCATGCTATATTTTGGTGGTGTTTTTCTGGAAAGCTTTGGCCCAAAGTGGCTGAGCAGCATCCAAAAAGGGTGCCCGCAAAGGGATCCAGGGAGGCAGAGGGAGGGAGAATGGGTACAGAGGCATGCAATTAAAGATGGTCATCACCCACGTGAAAGCCAAAGCCAGTGCTGTGGGCAGCCTGACCTCTGGTCTTGTGCTCTGAAGTGGGAGATGGTGGTAGCCTGCTGAGGTGTGCTGAGGTGGCCCTGCTGCTCAGGTCGGGGGCTGTGCTGAGGGCTGGGGGTCAATAGCATTTAATCCGCATGGCCTTGGTGCAGCGCTTCAGCTCACCAGGCTAGGTGCATGGGCACACACACTGCCTAGCTTGGAGGAGGTGAGTCCTTTGCTCACTGTGGGTATGGGCAGGGACCCTCTGTGCTATCCAAGAGGTGTATTTCCCCCTTGCTTCCTGTCCTGTGTCTTCCCCAGGAAAATAGGGCAAGGGGATCTTTTCTTCCTGTGGATCTGGCTTCACTGATGTGGTTTCTAATGGCAATGCTGTCTTTGTAAAGGATTCTCTGATCTTCCTTTACCCTGCCTTGAGTCATCTATAGCCCTGCTGTATGTCTGGTTGCACTGATTTCCCAGGGAGGAAGAGAATAAGTTTTAGACTGCGCAGTCCAAGGAAGAGGGAGCTGTTGGTTTTGTCCACAGAGGAGCATCATTGCTGGTGATAGGGCTGGGCCAGGCAATCCTATTCTCCCCAGTTTCTCTATTGCAAATGTAAAAAGTGACTCATGCATCATTAGAGTTGCAAGCTTGGAGTTAAACTGTCCCCGTGTGTGCATTTATCTGCACACTGATTGTTAGAAGCTCACTGAGGTTGAACTCCAAGTTTCCTTTCTATTTACTCTGTCGCTGTAGCAGAGATGCTTTTCCCTCCTCCAAAGTGGTAAGTGGGTTGGCTTACTGTCAGCAGAATCATCCCTGGGGCACTGCTGGCAGCAGGTTGCTCTTGGAAAGCAAACCTCTTCATCCCTTACCTCTGAGACGGGAAGTTTTCATCCTGCAGCAGTGAACGGAAGCCTACCACGCTGTTATGGCTATGTGCGTGTCCATGTCCTACTGCCATGGGACACGTGTCCTCCTCACCAACGGGTGTGCTGGGGCACTCCTCCACCGCTTGCCAGCCTCTGCTGTATCTGCTCGCCTCCTCTGAGGAGCCAGCGCATGGGTTTCAGCCCTGTGTTGCACCCTCTTCCCCCAAAACAGGTGCTGCTCCTTTGATTCATTTTGTTGCAACGAGGGTGGGTGGCAGAGGACAGGTAAGATCCTGCAGGGACGTCTCTGCCTCTGCTGTGACAGCCTGTCCCCTCAGCCTGGATTTGGCTTTCTAGGGAGCTGCATGGTGCTATGGGAGCTGTGCGTACAGGCTGATGAGGAGCTGGCTAATGGAGGCGCAAGCCTTGCAGCGAGGAGTCTCTGCCTCCATCTCCTGGCCCTGCAGGCCATCATATGAATCCGTTTATTAAATGGCGAAAGGAGGGACCTCGTGGTTTTGTTCG
>NW_008824791.1:4984800-4985080 GCF_000699105.1 Pygoscelis adeliae
GATTTGTTTTACGGTTGGTTTTTGCTTGTGAATCCCTGAGCTAATTTAGTCATTCAGTCGATGCCCCAGCAGCATGGTGAGAGCAACATGGCTCAGGGATAAATGCTTTGTGCTGCCCTCTCTTCTGCAAAAAAAAAAAAAAAAAGAAAAAAAAGAGGCAAACCAAACCCCCCTCCAAAAACCCCAAACAAATCCTTTCAGAGAGTGTCTCTGGTTTGAGCCCCTTGCTAGTGTTTGGCTGCATGCCCGAGAGGCTGGGGTTCCCCCGCCTCGGATGCGC
>NW_008824791.1:4985142-4993253 GCF_000699105.1 Pygoscelis adeliae
GCAGCTCCCTGTGGTCTCACCGCCCCTGTGAGCAGTGCTGGTCCGGGATCCTCCGCATCCAGGTGCCTGCCCTGCTGATAAGCTGCCTGGGTTGGGCTGACTGTTATGACGGAGGGTTTCCTGCCCATGTAGCCGATGGGCTGGTGGGGGTGCTGTGGGAGAGACACCACACTTGGGGTGCCCCACTGCACCCCGAGGCAGAGCTTGGTCAGCCAAGCTGTGCCAACCCAACCTGTACCTGAGGCATCATGCTGCTGTCTGCAGCTATGGGAAATAAATAGCTGCAAGGAGCTTCAGCCCTAGAAATCTGCTCACATCCCTCCTGGAGGTCCAGCCCCTCACCCCTGTGTTAGCAGGGAGCAAGCTACTCTGTGCAACAAAGTGGGAATCGTGAGGCAGAGGGTTAGCCTGTGAGCTGCTGACGGACAGCAAAGCCACAGCCGGTAGCGTTGGGCACCTGGCACACACACAGCGGCAGGAGGGGCCTTGGGCATCACCCTTGCCCAGGCGCTGTGGGGCCTGGGTGCCGGCTGTCACCTCCCAGAGGCGTGTTACTTTGCTGTTGCACCCCACTCCCTGACGTCTCCCTGCTGTTTCTAAGCAGAGAAAACCACTGCCGCCAGGCAGCTTCCTCCCAGCTGCTTCAAAATAGCGGGGTGGCTGTTGCCATCGCTCATGTGAGCCTCCACCACCCCTCTGGGAGAGGACCCAAGGAGAGCCATTTCCCATGGGGCTGGCACGGTGCCTGGCGGCTGCCTTCCTCCTCCTCCACCTCCTCCTGGGTGAGTGCCCTGCCCAGTGGCAGGGGCTTTCCTGGGGCAGGCGAGGGGGAAGTAAAGCTCGTGGGGCTGGGAGCAGCACCCGCGTGGGTCAGAGGTGCAGGCTGTTACCCTGGCCGCTCTGCCCTCCTAAAGTGGCTGGATGGGACCTTTGTGGGTGGGTGGCTCAATGGGGCGCCTTGCTGGGGCTGCGGGGTGAGGACGGCACTGCCGTGGCCAGTGCTGCTCTGGCTTGGTGGCTGTGGGAAGAGGTGCGGCAGCATGTTCTCCTTTTGGCACTATGGTTTCACTCCAAAGCGATAGCCCAGACCCTGGCAGGGTTTTGCTGAGGGGATGTGCACGCCACTGTTGTGTGGCTGCTGGGGGTCCGGAGAGGTTACCTCATCTCCCCTTCCCTTGGGAGGGGGTTTCTGAGGGTTTCTTAGGCTGTGCTGCCACCAACTCTCTTCCCTGGCCTGGTCTCCATGGTTATTTTTTGACTCAGTGCCCACGTCCTGTGGGCATTTTGCTTGGTGTGCATGCTGGGCACCAGAATAGAGCAGGTCACCACTGGGAGCTCTGTGGGAGGGGAGGGTGCATGGGTGGCCATCACCTCCCCAAACCCTCTGCAGGCAGAAATGGAGGGAGCCCTTGATGCCTCTCAGTGCCCTCTTGCCTTTGGAGGAGCTCTTGCTGGCCCCCTCTCCCACACCCTCCCCAGTTTCTATGGAGTGCCTCTGCATCACCCAGCCTGCCTGTTCGTTCCCTCTGCTGTCGCATGTCCCTTGGCTTTTGCATTGCATCTCCTTCTCTGGCAGTGGTCAGTTCTAGCACCTGCTCCCTTTCCCCCACAGCTTGTGCAGGACTCGAGTGCTTGGTCCTCTTAATTTTAACACACCACAAGCTGCCTCCAGTGATCTCAGCCTGGTTGCTGCTCTCTCTGAACAGCTGGCTGAGAGATGCTCTCCAGCCACAAACAGGTTTGACAGCCCTCTGGCCATGAAGCTCTGGTCTCTGTCGTGTGACCCCCCCAGTGTGCTAGTTCGGAGGTCTGTTGTTATAGGACTTGTTCTTACAATTGCAAGGGGTGCGAAGTCCCTTGGACTTTGTGCTTCAAAGAATGAGACTGCACAGCAATTCTTTTCAGTATTACATTGCGGTCCTAGGCACATCCAGACCCACTGCCGTTTTGGGTGTGCAGCCCTTGGGTAGCATATACCCCTGCAAACACCACATGTGCCGACTATTTGCTGGCAGGTTTGAGCACTGGCCAACGGGTGGTGACTGTTCAGAAGGGGCCCCTCTACCGTGTGAGGGGGTCCCACGTCACGCTGTGGTGCAAGGTGAGTGGCTACCAGGGCCCGGCGCAGCAGAACTTCCAGTGGTCCATCTACTTGCCCTCGGCCCCTGAGCGGGAGGTGCAGATCGTCAGCACTGTCGACCCCTCCTTCCCCTACGCCATCTACACCCAGCGCGTGCGCAGCCGGGGGATCTACGTGGAACGGGTGCAGGGGGACGCTGTCCTGCTGCACATCACCGACCTGCAGGACCGGGACGCCGGGGAGTACGAGTGCCACACGCCCAGCACCGATGAGAGGTACTTTGGGAGTTACAGCGCCAAGACGAACCTCTCAGGTGGGTCCTGAAAGAAAGCCTTGCTCCCTGCTGGGCAGGGGTGCAGGCAGGCTTCCACTGTCCCCACCTTTGCACTGGGGAGAAGTGCTCGTCTCTGGGTCTCTGACAGAGGGGCAGCTGGGGAAAAAGGTGATTAATGGGACTGGTGGGCACAAATTTTCCTTCTCTCCCCACAGTGGGATTGCTATCCTACCCCCAGGTGGCCAAGGTTGGGATGCCCAGATGTCCCCTTGCAGGTTGCTCTGGCCGTTGTCTCCCAGCCAGGGCAAGGGAAGGGAGAGGAAACCTCTGCTGTCCAATGGCCCAACTTTAACTTCAGCTCCTGACGCAGCTGCGGCATTTCACAGCTAAGCCCTTAGGAGGTCAGGAGTTTTCAGGCTCTGTGTGTTAGCTCTTGGTGTCCTCTCAGGTCAAGGTGTGGGACTTGACCCAAGCTGGATACCCACAGACGAAGGGAGGTGGCAGCTCCAGCAGAGCACTGGGAGAGGGAAGGCAACGGGGTGGAGAGACAAAAGGAAAGGCCCTACTGTGAGCCTACCAAGTCTACATGGTGGTATGGTACTTCCACTTAGTATTCACCCCTGTTCCCTCCTTTATCCTGGTGTTGTACCAGCCTGCACTTGGGATCATGAGGGGCTGGATGTTAATCTCCTTGGGGTTGCCTAATTAATACTGCCCGTAGTTTGACTGAAGAGGATACTGCAGAGAGATTTACTGTGCTTTCTGTACTGCTGAGGTTTTAACTGCTTCACACCTTGGTATAGGCTGATGGAAGCCTTGTCAATCAGCTACAAAAGATATTTCCTCTACGCTGTCAGATCCCTTAGGGCTGCGGTTTCGTAGTGGCCTGCAGGTTGCCCACCAAGGCCAAGTGACAATTTTTCCTGTGACCAGCTGCTCTCTGTGTTTCTCCCCTGTGCTCAGTGATTGCAGACACCCTCTTGGCTTCCATGGTGCCCCAGGTCCTCACCCGCACCGAAGGGGACGCAGTGGAGCTCACCTGCGAGGTGTCCAAGTCCACTGCCCAGCACACACATCTCTCTGTTGGCTGGTACCGTCTTCAGGGAGCAGGAGAGCACCGCGCTGAGGAGGTCCTCACCCTCTCCAAGGACTTCGTCTTGAGGCCAGGGCCCTCTTACGTGCAGAGGTTTCTGGCGGAGGACGTGCGGCTGAACAAGGTTGGGAACACCACATACAAGCTCTCCATTGGGGGAGTGGAGCCATCCGACCGGGGGCAGCTATACTGTGAGGCAGCCGAGTGGATTGAGGATCCCGATGAGACGTGGAAGGACATCTCCCGCAAGCAAACAGGGAGGACGTCACTGGCGGTCATGAGCCAGGGTAAGGCCCTCAAATTCATACATTGGCTCCAACTCCTTTGTGCACTGAAGGCCCTATAACAGCAGCCTTCAGTGGCCTTTGCCTGCCCCTGCTGCAGCCCAGGGACCCACCGGTGGGTCTGGCTGCCCCCGCCAGGCACTGTGGGAGCTGACTGGGCTCAGGGCTGTGGCAGCCCCTGGTTTGGGAGCTGTTGGTGCTTCTTGCTTTGGAGAGCAAGAAGCCACACAGCTCTCCACACAGCTGAGTCTCCGATGCCGGCAGCGATCATGCAACTTCACAGGCCCATGCAAGGTGTTAGCAGAGAGCAGCGTGTGCCTGCAGCAGCCTGGCTCCTTGGCAGCGTTAAGCTCCTGTGTGTGGAAAACCACGTTGTTAGACTGCCTCAAGGGTCTCATGGCCTCAAAAACTGAAGTACATAACAGTCAGCTGCCCATCGTGATGCCTCGGCCACGGGCACTGAGGGACATGGGGATGTGCTGCGTGTGCTACAGCTCTGGTGGTTGTGCCACCGCTGTGTGGGGTCACAGTGCAGGGTTTCAGGGCACCCCGCGAGTCTCTGCCTGCAGCCATTTTTTAGCTGGACTGAAGCCAGGAACCAGAGGGTATTAGCAGCAGAGGCTTTGAATGCCCCGTGAGGAAGGTGAATCGTATCATAGGACCTGGAGACGGGGTCCTTATCTCAGGTATGGCTGACTGCCCAAGAGGGTCTGCCAAGGAGAAGATGACTTTGTGCTCCCCCTCTTTGCTCAGCACCTGCTGCTGGTCAGTATGGGGGGCAGGACAGGGGCTAGGAGATGACCTTCACCTCCTCTTGCTTCCCTCTGACCTCCCTGTGCTGCGACAAGTCTTGACATTTCTACTTTCTGTAGGAACTAGCCCAAAACCTCTCCAACTTCAAGAACATCTCTTGCCCACATCCCGCAGCAGCCAGTGAGGGCTGCAGCATGCGGGACCAGCAGCATCGGATTCAGACAAGCAACTTGAATGCCAGCCCTCCATGCACCTTCTCCCACCACAGACAGCAGAGTTAAAACCACCACTGAGTGATAAAGCCCCTTTGTGCCCCTTTCTGATTTAAGGGTTATTTGTTACATGAAGCAGAACAGCTCCAGGAGGCGAGACGGAGCAGACCCCCACAAAAGCCAATGCCTCTGGGTTAGGCATCCAAACCGAGGGCTGCCCTGAGTTGAGCAGGGGGTGGCTGTGGCCCGAGGCCATCCTGATGGGTGCTCTGCTCTGGGGGGGGTTAGCTGCCCCAAAGTGGGGAGCTCAGCTCCTCAAGGCTCTGGTGGTTCCTCTGCCTGCAACTGCTGGTTACTGCCTGGAGCTGCTAACCATCTCCCCATAGGCAAAATTTTCCAATCTGATCACTTTTCTACTGAAAGAAAATGTTTCAATAGCGTATTCTCTCCCGTTTCCCTCTGCGCGGCCATCAGTGCTGCCAGGTGGGAGGGAAGTGTGGGCAGGGCCACCCAGCACCCTCTTTGCTTTTGATTGTCCACAGGCAGAGACCTCTCCGTGGACATCGCTGCTGCTGAAACCTCCCTTTCTGAAGGTGATACCTTGCAGCTAAATTGCATGGTGGGAGCCCAGAAGAGCAGCAGCAGGCACTTTCAAGTGCTTTGGCTCCTCAACAGTGTGGAAGTGGCCAGGGTTGACCCCCATGGGGTATTGATTTGGGAGGATGAATATGAGGAGAGAGCCAAGCTGGGGCAGCTCCGAGCATTCAAGCAAAGCAACGTGGTTTATGTCCTCACCATCTACGAGGTGGAGTTGAAGGACAACGGTATGTACCACTGCTCTGTTTCGGAGGTGAAGACTCCTGGAGACTTTCACAGCATCCAAACCAATTTGTCATCAGGCATCCAAGTCGACGTGAAGCCGATAGGTTAGTAAATCCTAATGGCTGCTCTTCTGGGTAAAACCTGCAGTGACCCCTGACTGGAGAACGCTTCAAGTCTGGCCTCATCTTGGCAGGGGCAACACACCTGCTCTTTGCAGTAAGAGTGCAAATGTGCCATATATTTTGGTAGATAATAATGGGAAAAGCACTTGCTCTGGCAAACATTAGCATGACGGATGCAGCAGCTGTCAACAAAGTGTAAACCTTTAGCTCAGTCTCTTTGCAATAAGTTTCGGGGCAAATAGGTAGAGTTCTGGGGAGGTTGGGTCCTCCTGTGTCTTTGCTACAGAAAATTGTGAGCAACACCTGTTGCTACTCCTGAGGATCACAGGATGACCCAGCAGAACAGGTACTTCTGGATGGGCATCATCATTGCCATTTCCATCAGGGTGCTCTCTCTGTTTTGGAGGGGTGACTTGTGAGAAACCACTCTAAGATGTGTAGGAGACTCTTGGTTTCCTTGTCGTAGCTAGATGATGGCTATTCTGATGTAACAGGGGCTGCCTGTTGGGACTCTATTTCTTAAGTATTTCTTTATGTATCTATGTCCCAGGAAAGACATTAAAGAAGGAAAAAAAACAAACAAAAAAACCCCACATAGCCCTCTCCAAAGTTATAAGAAAAGGCTGGTTGAAAATTTCGGACAATTCATCTCCTTTTCCAATATCAAGATTTATCTAGTCTCTCCATTTAATGCCACAGTTTTTCTGGCTTTCTCTGAGGAGCACAACAACATCCCCTCCCACACAGTAACTGTTGTTTGCAGAGAGGCACATGCGCCTGTCCGTGTCCACCAGCACACCGCAGGTCATGGCAGGAGATGCCTTGATCCTCTTTTGCGAGGTGCAAGGAGCGTCCAGCCCCATGTCTGTGCAGTGGTGGCACCTGCCACCACAGCACCCAGGTCCCCGGGTGCCGGTGCCCACCATGGAGCGGGACGGCACCCTGAGCCTGGGCAGTGCCTACCAGGATGGCAGGACTCGGGGGAGCCTCCGGCTGGAGAAAGCAAGTTCTGGCGCTTTCACGCTGGTGATCCCCAACACATTGGATGAGAGCGATGGTGGGCGGTACAGGTGCGAAGCGACAGAGTGGTCCCGAGGCCAGAGCTGGACAGAGGAGGGGGAGACAGTAGTGACAGTCAGCTCCATAGGTGAGTTGGGCCACCCCTATTTCTGGGATTTCAAGCTGGACATGCTTGAGGCAAGGCTGGAGAAGTGGGTGGACACATGTGGGTAGGACAGAGGTCTGCTGTGCCTTGAGCTCTGCTGCTGCTGCAGGGTGACCCGGGGCTGATCACTTGGCCCTGGAGTGCCTCAGTTTCCCCATTTCTAGCAGGGTGCTCGAGTCCTCCATGAGATGTTTTGGGAGAGACAAGTGGGAGACAATAGCTAAAGTGCCTGGAGACCTGAAAGGCAGTGGCTTGCTCGGCGGGTCTTTCTGTCTCCTTAACTTGAAATACAAAATATCTGTTCTAGCAGTATAATTACTTACAGTAATTAAGCACAACAAAGGCACTTGCTGGGTTGTATGGTGGCCTTTTGTCAGAGATATACCCTGGTGCTGGCATCTGATTGCTTTTCCTGCCCTCTTGTCTGAGCACAGAGCCACTAACATCCCTGGCGTGCAATGCCCACGTTTCTTCTTTTGATTGCTGGAATGGGTGCCTTTATGGAGAGGCAGCTTTTGGCTGTGATTTAGGGTGTTTTTCCTTCCTTATTGCTGGACTGGGTGCCTGAGAGCACCGGTCGGGCCACAGGAGTTGTTAGGCTTTTGTGGAGGGTGAAAGAAGCAGCAAATAGGGCAGCAGCAACAGCAGAGGAACCCTGGCTCCCTGCCACGGGGCGGGACTGGGGAGCCTGGAAGAGAGGATACTCAGGGCTGCCTGGGAGGCTGGGGGTGGGAGAGTGGGGGGGCAAGGTAGGAGAGGCCAGGGACTGTGTGGGGCTGGAAGAGCACGGTGAAACTCGGTGGAGAGCGGCACCGGCAGAGGAGCAGCAGGACTGCTGGCTGCCATGGGGCTGCAGTGGCTAGGGCAACAGGGACGGTGCTGTGTGGGAAGGGTGGCGGCGAGGTGGCGCGGGGCAGGATTTCTGTTCCAGTGTCAAGGGTTCTCTCCTTCTGAGCAGGTCTCGGTCTGCACGCCATGCTGAGAAGCCGAATTGCCACCGTCAGATACGGGCAGAGTTTTGAACTCGACTGCCAAGTAAATGCCAGCTACCCCCTCAAGGAGGTGCCGGTGTTGGTGGGTTGGCTCTTCCAGCCCAGCCCACCCACAGGCCACTACCACGAGCTGGTCCGGGTCCTTCCCAGCGGCACCGTGGCCTGGGGGACAGCGCAGCCACACTTCCAGGCGAAAACCCAGCTGACGAAGGCTCCCACCTCCTTCAGGCTGCGCATCCACAATGCCGTGGCTGCCGACAAGGGGACATACCAGTGTGAGGTGGAGGTCTGGGGTAGGAGCACCCTGCCGACTG
>NW_008824791.1:4993285-4996216 GCF_000699105.1 Pygoscelis adeliae
CGGCGGGAGGCCGCCGCGCCCCCCCGCCACATCCAATGCCGTGGGGATAAAGGTGGTGCTGCCAGGTAAGCAGTGCCACGGGTGCTTCTTCAGCAGAGATCTCTCCTTCTGCAACTTTAAATCCATCAAACATGCCAGGAGCAACCGGGACCACTGATGGCTGGGATGTCCCCAGCCGGGTCACCTCCTGGGGCCGCACGAGACAGTGTTGCCTGTCCTGTTTCTTCCTCAGTACCCACAGCTCCTGACAACACTCTTGAGGTGAATGTGGTGTTGGGGAGTGGCAATGTCTATTTGTTTGCAGATTATGCCAAGCATATAGGGAACAGCCTTGCCACTAGGATTTTTAAGCCTTGCTTCTGGGAAGAAGTAGTCCCCCCAAGAAGCTCAGTTGAATGCTGGGGGTGCGAGGTCCCTCCCATGGTGTGGGCTTCTGGGGGGCTGGAGGGTGCTGGAGAGAGACTGGCCCCCAAAGCTGGTGCTGGGGTATGTCTGTGTCCCCCTGAGCTTCCCTCGGTGTATTCGAGGTGCGCTGAGAAATCGCCAGGGCTCTCTGCCAGGCTGGGAGCTAGCACTGAGCCTCAAGGTCCTTGGCAGCTCTGGGCAGAGGTATCTCCTCCCGCGCACGGCTGGGCTGCGTGGCTGGGGGCTCTGCCTAGGGTTCCCTTTTATGGACACCTCTGCAGGCAGGGTCCGTGCCGCCACCGTGCCTGCCAGCATCGCACAGGGAGCTTCATCCTCTTATGGAAGAGAGGATGTTGCAAATGCACCGCAGCCCCCCAGCTGGCCCGCCATGCGCCTGCTCCCTGCCACCCCCGGCAGCAGCACGGTGTCAGCTTGCCCTGCTCGCGGCTGGGGCTGCTGGAGGAATTGAAGGGATTGTCCCAGCCAAAACCTCTGAGCCTGTGGAGGCGGGCATGAGAATATGTTTAGGTTTTTTTCCTAGTGTCTGTTCTGCCAGCAAAGGAGAATTCTTGCTCTTTTTTCATGCATTAAGTGCTCCTTCCTTTTATCCTTGGATTTTTGGGATCATAATCCAGTGAACTGAAATTATGCGTTTTCTGTGGTTTTTAACTGATGGGTTTGCTGTAGCATAGGCTCATACATTCCCTTCCCTGTTTGAGCTCATTTCTATGGTGCTCTCCCTCCTGCTCCGTTGCTGTTCTTTCCTCGCCCCTGCGGAGCTGGATGCTGGGGTGCTCCGTGTTACACCTGAGCTACAGCCAGCCCAGAGCGGGGGGGTCTACGGGAGGCTAGGGGTGACAACAGACAGTGGCTGTGAGCGTACATTAGTAGTGTAAATGGCATTAAGATGAGCAGGTGTAATTGTAGATCGTCTACACAGAAGAGATGGTAGCAGCGGAGTAGCAAGATATTATGACATTTTGCTCCAAATGTATTGCAGCCATTACAGGATACTGCGATGTTGTAAAGATGGTGGGAACTGGGAGGGGGTGATGTGCAGTGGAAGATGGCTGCTGGCTCTGGTACTGTCTGTCTGAGAAAGGCCGCATGAGCCAGTGAAGGATATTTGGGAAGGTGGAGATAAGTCTGGGAAGGAAGCCGGCAGCAATGGGATGAGGCGAAGCTGCAGAGAATGAAGCTGCAAAGTATGAAAATCACCAGCCTGTTTCTTTGCATATAAAACCTCATAGTCGGAGCCTGCAGAGATATTCTAGTTCTTGACTTTTGCTTCAGCACTTTATTTACCACTTGGTGTCTGTTGGCGCTTTAGAAGTTTAAATGCCACTGTGGATGTAGCCTGTAGCTTGAGACAGGAGGGACATGCATGAAAGGTCGTAACAGGAGGGGAAGGAGGACAGGTCCTTTCCATCTCCGACTTCCCAGGTAGTTCAGCATCTGACCGTTGGAAGGGTCCCATAATTAGTGCCTTGGGCAGGCAGATGCTGCCCAACCCTAGCAGGGATGCTCTCGCCAGCCTCTCAGCACAGCCGCCCGCAGTGGCTTCCCCCAGCTCCGGAGCGAGCCATGGGGGACTTTGCACCAGCTGCCCGGTGGGCCGGCCTGCACAGGTCGCTGCAGTGGCCATGCCCTTCTGTGTGTCCTGCTGCTCCTGGGCTGGACAGAAAGCGTGGCGTCAGCAGGCAGGGTTCACAGTGAGACGGGCAGCGAGAGGCTCGGCTTAGTTAATTAAATTGAAATTGAAAGGGAAAACAGCACTACGTCTTTCTGTGCCAAAGGAAAAGGCAGGCAGCTGCTCTGCCCTTTTCAGTAATTGATCTTTAGCGAGAAGAAGGAGAGGAGACTTGGGAGTTGAAAGAAAGGGGCTTTGCAGCAAGTGCTCTGCTTCCTCTCAAGGTGATCCTCTCTGAGAGCGTAACAGTAATTTTTCTCATCAAAATCGAGTGCTCACAGCAGCGGTTCCCATGGCTCCTCTCTGAGCTCTAGTAGGTTTTGCTTCTCTGGGCTATTTTCTGCCCCGGTGGGTGTCAGGCCAGGCCATACTCAAGTGAGAGGCCCCCCGGGCAGTTTGCTGTCTCCTGTGCTGGCAGCCTCTCTGGGTTTGGGGAAAGGTCCTGGGTTTTACCCACCTGCCCCTGACCACAGCAGCACTACTGGGAGGTGCTCACTTGGAGGGAGGCACACGTTTTGGTCCAGCATGGCCCCACAGCTGACTTTTCTGGAGCTTCTTTTTGCTGGGAGAGGTGGCAGAGCTGCTTGTGATGAACAGTGGGGCTGCTCTGCCAGCACACTCTTGCTGACAGCTGGAGCTGGGGAAGGCACATCCATGTGTCTGACATGGGAAGGCTGTCCCTGATGTCCACCACCTCCCCTGGTCCTGCCTACTCCTCTTCTGTGGCCTTTGAAATGGGGGCAAAGGCTCCAGTTAAAATACCTGGGAGTATTTTTAGTTTTCCCTTTGGTAGAGTTCACTTCTGGGTCCCTCCTGGACTTCAGCAGGCTGGCTGA
>NW_008824791.1:4996336-4998171 GCF_000699105.1 Pygoscelis adeliae
AGGATGGCTGAGGTTGGCAGGGACCTCTGGAGGTCATCTGGTCCAACCCCCTGCTCAAGCAGGGCCACCTAAAGCCGGTTGCCCAGGACCGGCTTTTGAATATCTCCAAGGAAGGAGACTCTCCCACCCTGAAGATTTGTGCTTCCGTAGAGCTGGCTCTGGGCTGGGTGCACTTTTAACTGCTGAAGTTGGAAGCCATCAACTTGCATCTGGTTCCTAAGTATGGCCAAGTCTACTTGGTCTCTGCACGTGTGGATCTGATGAATTTGCACGGCTTCCTAATTAGGGTGATTGCCTTCCCGTCTCTTCTGCTTCTTGCCCTTACCCATTCCTTCCGAGCAGGGCATGTGCACTGTGAAATGCAGGACAGCACTTTGTTGATCCCTTGGGAGTGGCCAAGACAGCAGGACTGTCACTGCCAAAATCCTCACCACTGAGGTGAGGCAGTAAGCAGATGTTGGGACTTATGGACATGCAAGTCCTACTATGGAGGAAACTACCTTTTGGTGATAATGCGTCCGCTTGCAGTGTGGAGAGAAGAGGAGGAAATGCAATAGGGTGCAAAGAGAAAAAAGCGGCATAAGTGGACGCGAGCAGGGAGATTTTGTTCACAAATTTGAGATGGAGGCAGAGGCAATGCGCAGGGATGTCAAGGGCCATCAGTTGGGATATTTTGCATTGACTGGTCTCAGGAGAGACGGTGATGGCCTCTGAAGTGGATTGCTTGGGTTTCGGGAAGAAATGCTTGAAGGAAGGGGAAGCATGTGGGCTCTCTCCTGTGGTGTCCTTCTTCCCCATCAGCCCCTGCAGGAGAAGCCGCCGCTCCCTCCTGGTCCACAGGCTCTCTCCCTAACCTGCTGCCATTGAATCCCTCAGGGAGGTGCTGTGGAAGAGAGCGCCCTGCTGAGCCTGTGGCTGAGGGCAGGGGGCTGAGATGCTCCGCAGGGGCATCTCAGCATGTCCTCTGCAGCCCATCCCTGAACCAGCACCCAGGGGCTGAGCTTAAGGGTGTTCGGTTGTCCCCGGCTGCCGCAGCACAGGGCGTTGTGCTGCTGAGCACATATGCAAGGAAAATGCTGAGAATGGAAACTCAGCCCACAGTCGCTTAAAACCCTGATGGTGTCCCATGCTGAGTAATTTCTGTCTACCCACGGGTAGATATCTGTGTGTACTCCTTCACCTGACTGCTGGCCCCATCTGACAGAAGTGGTGTCTCAGCGTGGAGGGGAGGGCCAAGGGGAAACACAGGCAGTCGGAGGCCCTTCGAAGAGACCAGTTTGCGGCCTTTCCGCTGCTGGAGGAGAAGGAAAGGCGGCAGCAATGGGTGATGTGCGGCGGGAAGGGGGTCTGTCAAACCGGGCGCATTGGGAGCAACTGCGTACCCTGCGGGGGGGCAGAGCTGCAGGCAGCACTGGAGCTCTCCTCTCCTGAGCTGCTCAGCACTAAACTGAATGATTGCTGGGTATAATCACAGCGGATGTTCAGGACCGTGTTATGTGGTTTCCGGTTAATAACCACAGCAAGCCCCTGAGATGGCGACTTAGCAAAACCCACGCAGGCTCTGTAGTCTCTCTGAGATAAAAGACACTTGTTCACAGTCTCCAAAGCCGTGGGCTGGTTTTCTCACTTATGTATGAGCCTGCCGATAGGAGCAGCGGTAGATGGACATTTTTGTTTCAGACAGAGGCTTTGCCTCCAAGCTCCAACACGGCGGGTGTCTCCACCCCCCCATTCCTGCCCTGTGGTCCCCCACACACCTCCTCTGCTACTCTCCTGCCCAGTAGCACCCAGTGATTCCCCACCACAGTTCAAATAAGGGTGTGTGGATTTGCTCT
>NW_008824791.1:4998206-4999784 GCF_000699105.1 Pygoscelis adeliae
TCTTTCCCTCCTTTCCCCGCTGCCCTCAGCACTCCTGCTCCGACATCACCTAATGGGTCTTCATCCTCTGAGCACCCTCTTCCTCCATCCTCTTTTGGCAGGTCTGTCAGGCTAGCCTCATTCCTCTCCTTGCCACCATCCCTGTATTGGCAGCTGCAGCCGGCGTGATTATTTTGTTTCTCCTTTTTAGAAAGCAAGCTTCAGGTATCTACGAAAGAGAGCTCTGTGGAGATTGCTGGCGGTGCTGACACAGCCATTGAGTGCAAGATCGTGTTTGCCCAGAATAATTCTCATTTCACCGTTACCTGGTACCTCCTACCTCCTCCTCCGGCAGATGCAAACCCCCTGAAAATCATAAGGGCCCACTACAGCAGCATACTGGAATATGGGGCTGAGTTCAGCTCTCCTGCACAAAAGTCCCGGTTCCTGAGCCAGAGGGTGTCCAGCAACATTTTCTGGCTGCGGATTCTCTCTGCGAACCCCAGGGACGAGGGCAGGTACTACTGTGTGGTAGAGGAATGGCTCTGGCTGGTGGACGGCTGGTACAAACTCGGAGAGGGAGCATCAGGAAGGACCACGCTGGCGTTCAAGCTCCCAGGTGAGCAGTGGTTATCTCTCGCATAGGTGCTGCTGGAGGAGGTTGGACCTATCTGTGATGGGCCACCTGCCAGGCCACTCCTAAGCTGGCAGGGCTTAGGAGAATCATCGGCTCTGGCGTTGGATCTGAGACTTCGGGATGCAGGAGGTGTCAGTGCCTCTCAAGCAGAAATAGGGAATTAGGAGGATTTACCACATCCTCCCAAACCAACCAAGCTGGTATTCTTGCCACTAGCAGGTGATGTGTAATGCTTCGTAACAAAGTGAATCGAGGCATTTTCTTTTCCCTCAAACACATGGTGCACTTGGTCGGTTGTACAGTGCTGTGAATAGGGAAGTAGTCCTTTCCTGGTACTCCCAAGCATCCTGAAGCAAGAGACAAAGTTTTCCCTACCCTGCTGCACATAGCCACAGAGACCAAGACTGAATGCTCAGCTGCTCCCGCCTTGGGCACTGTGCTGCTGGGGTGCACGGTGGGTCTCACTGGCTCAGTTCTTCCCTCTCTCTCAGCATGACCTGGCTTATGGTTGCAGCCCTAAATAAAGTGGATCAGAGAATTCCAGCTTCCTAAATAGCTTTTGGTCCAAAGGATGCCTTATCACTTATTTGGAGGGGGAGGGAGGTATTACGGCAGAGGGTCATGAACAAAAGGCAGAGATGATGGGGGGGAAAAACACCCCAGGGAGAATGTGTCACAGGAGCAAGGGGGCCTGTGGGTGTCCTGCCAGAGGCTCTTCCAAGAGGCCATCCCAATCCCCCATGGTTCGCTCTGGAAGATTTCCATCAGCCTGCAGGCGCAGTCAGGAGCATTTATATGGCAGCGCAACACCACAACGTCTCTTTCTGCTTGCCTCCTACCCTAGAGCACGAACTGCACCTGGAGAAGACCAACGGCAGCATCTCGGTGAGGGAGGGCGAAGAGGTGACACTGCACTGCCTGCTGCAGGGCACCCGCCTGCCCACTGCCCACCCCTCGGCCAC
>NW_008824791.1:4999861-5028927 GCF_000699105.1 Pygoscelis adeliae
CCCCAGGAGAGCCTGGCGGGCAGGCGCCCCCTCCGCCGCCCCACCGCCGGTGACTTCAGCCTGACACTGCGCAGCGTGGAGAAGGGTGATGCCGGGGTGTATCACTGCCAGGTGCAGGAGTGGCAGCAGCAGACCGAGGGGAAGGACAGGGCTCTGGAAGCCCAGGCGCACTCAGGGTACATTTGGCTCACCACCATCCCACCAGGTAATGCTGCTGGGCGCGAGGGGCTGCTCACCCTGCACCGGTTCCCCTTTAGCCACGCTGGGGTGCGTGGGGGGGCATAGTAGCAGCTCTCTGCTGGTGATGCTGGCTGCAATGGCAAGGATGCAGCAGGACTGGGAGGACTTGCTAAAGGATTGCAGCAGCGGTCAGTGCTGGGGAGATCGCCAGAGTTGTGTTGGGAGCCAGGGGAGGGAGGGGAGCCCTTCGAGGGAAGGCAATGAGATCCCAGTCCCAGTCCCATCAATCTGCCAGGGCTGAAACCCAGGTGCTTGGCGTTGTAAACATCAGAGGTGGTGGCCAGATGAGACACCAAGAGCTCCAACTGTGAGGCACGGGTTCCAGAGGGTACCATTGAGTCCACTTGTGTCTGCAGTGCTTTGACTTGTGGGCTCTCTGCGGGACCACGGGCACAAACCCCTGCTCTCAGTCATGCCATTGGAGCCAGAATGCTAACTGTTTTGGGCAAAAAATTCTTGCTGTGATTTTTCTGGCAAGTCTATCTCCAGTGAGGTCTCTAAAAACAGCCTCTGTCCTCTTGGGGTGAGTTGGGGTGCATGCCGGATGCAAAAATAGAGCTGGATTCTGCATACAGAATTTCAAATAAACAAAAGGAAAGGTTTCAGTCAGGCACACACAGTGTTTTTAGGGAGGTAACAAGCAGGAAAAAAGTACTCTCTTGTTGCCTCTTCGGGGAAATAGGAGGCTCGGATGGCCCACGTGCTGCGAGGAATCCTGCAGTTCTTCTCGTGCCTTCAGTCTTGGAGTTGCCATGCCTGAAGCCAGCCTGGGTGCCCACACGTGGTTGTAGCTTCTGCAGCAATTACCAATGCTGACTGACGTGGAAGAACTCAGGGGACCCTGTAGAGCCCTCCCTTGTGCCTGCTACTGGCACAGACATGCACAGAGCCTGCTCACATGACTCTGCACCTACAGCAGAGCTAATCTGAATTTAATTGCACAGGGAAGGACTGACAGCACTTCATCCCCCTGCTGTTATGTTGCTGCTGTTGTCCATCACGGCTCCCTCTAGCACCCAGATTTCTCCTTCATCAGCTCCCTCTGTCTCTTGTTACCTGGTACTGGTGGAGTAACCATTGCTAAAATTGCTCAGTAACTGCTGGAAAATTCTCCTCCAATAGTGTTTTGGCCAAGTAGTTTTCATGGTTTTCACAAAATCCAAGAGATGAGCTGGGTGGGGTTTTTTGTTGTTTTTTTTTCTTTGTGTGTGTCTCTGTTTCTCCAGTGATGCAGGTATCTCAAAATGCCCCTCTGGCTCACATATTTCAATGTTTTGGAGTTTTCTGAGGGGTAAGGAAACAGCCATGTGCAAGTATACCTGTAACCAGGAGTAACTTCATCTCTAATCTCTGATGCTCATGCTGCCCTTTAGGATACTTCCCTAGTACTACAGAGGCATTCATATAGTGGAGACTTCACCCTGTTTTCCTACAGGAGAGTAAATACTGCTTCCGTCTATATGGATGGGGTGCAGAGCTTCAGAGGTAGAGAGGTAAAAGCCAGTTTCACAGCCAGGAGTAGCCCCCAGGTTGGTTCATCCCTAGGGTCACACCTAGCTCACCAGCCTGTGTGGGTCCCCCATGGACAGCTTCAAATCAGCAGACCCGCAAGCTCAGCGTGGTTCTGCAGAGCAAGCGTAAAGCATCTGTGCATGGGTGTTGGGTGAGGAGGAGAGTTGAGGAACAACACTTTGAGGTGGATAAAACAGACCCAAAGGAATTGGCATGACCCTTCATGGTAGGCCAGGTGCATCTGAGGTCAGTCTGTGGTGTTGAAGCTGTGTGCCAAGTGAGGAGATTTTGATGGCCAGGATTAGTCAGTGGCTGTAAGGAGCCCGGGACGAAAATGGAGAGCCTGCAAATGAGAGCTTTTCAGCTAGCATGGGGCTGACCAAACCCAGTCTTTTGTAGTACCCAGAGGGTCTGCCAGCAGTACAGGCAGCCTCCCCCTCAGCCAGGGAGCTGTCCTGCAGGAGCTGCCGGGGATGGGGCTCGCAGCCACCTGCAGCTCAGGGTGGCTGAAATAGGATAGCAGAGCGGCAGAAGCAAGGAGGGGCAGGTGTCTGGAGGAGACAGGGACCTCCTTTATCCAGTTTCCGTTGCTTTCCTCTTGTCCCTCCTTGTTCTGTGGTGCAGCCTCTGGCAGACCTCTGCCTCACCCCACTGTCACCTGGTGTCGGGCAGGGACCCAGGGGGAGGAGTACGTGGCTTCTCCTTACTGAGCCCAGCCTGGAACGGGTTAGCTGAAGAGCCGTGCTGTTTATGTTGGGATGCTTCAGCTGAACAAGCTGGGACCCTATCTGACCTCCCAAAACAAGAAATTGAGGCAAATTACCTGGTTTCTCTCCCCCTTCTCCTCAGGTAGCCAGTATGAATTCTTAAAAATTGGTAGGTGTTGAAGATTGAGGGAAAAGTGATAAGAAGATAACCTATAGAAACAGTAGGAGAAACTCAAACTAGCTTGGGGCATCACTTACTTTTTTTTCTTTTCTTTTCCCTTCAGAGTCAACTGTTTTTTCTAGGATCTGCTCATCCCCACCACTGCTGAACTTCATCCTATACTTACCGCTGGTCCTGATCCTTCTCCTGGCCCTTGCTGGCTTCTGCTGGTACTTCAAATTCAGAAAAAGCAAAAAGGGCAATGTCACAGGAGACCAGCTGATGGAACTGCAAGGGGCTGGAGAGGTCAGGAAAACCTAGCTGGTCTATAATGGCGGGTGTAACTTGAAGGAGCGGAGCTGGACAGCTGAGGAGGACTGAGTACCTGCAGAGGGGCTTTTTACTGTTTTGCAGTAGCTCTTGCAATGAATCCTTGAAATCGCATGTTTACTTTCAATGGAACGAAGCAGCTTTGGATTACTAAGCAACTAGGGTTTTCATAACAGGTGTTCCTGTCTCTTAGGTTAGGTACCCACCCGTTTCACATTCTGTTCATTGTGGTATATTTGAGGTCCTTGCAGTATGTGTCTCCCAGTGTGGATGGAAGTGCTGTTATTCCCCTACAGGTATAAGGGAAAAACCAGCTTTTTTTGCACTGCAATACAAAAGTATCAAATTGCTGCTTATTTTAGGTGACCTGGTAAAATCTATGTGGTATGCAGACTAAAAACCAGTGGCAGAGCCTGAAATGGAGTGTTGGTGACCCATTTAAGGCATTGCACTTGCCTTTGCCCATCCCTTGCCAGGGAAGCTCTCAGACACTGTTCCCTCGTTCTGAGAGTGCCTGTGCCCAAAGAGCATCTTCTCCAAACGGAAATGGGTCTTCATCACAAAACCTGTCATAGGAAGATGAGGACTGAGCAAGGCTGGCTGGGGCTGAAGAAAGTCCATAGGAGGAGCATCATGGTCATCCACAAAAAAGGAATCCTGTTGACCCAATAAGGGACTCGCATGGAGTCTTGGATCCCAGAAGGAAGAAGCAGACACCAAGCCATCTTGGAGATGACTGTACAAAGACTTTCCAGTTCCTTCCTTTGCTGGGACTGCTGTAGGAGAAGACAGCATCCAGCCCCGTGTGCCTGGGCTGTCTGTGGGTCAGGAAGCTGCACAGCTGGGACCTGGTACTAGGCACCTCCAGGTTGTACCATGTAATATATTGGGATGCAAGCAGGATCAGCCACCAGCAGCTTACAGCACAGGAGCAGCCTATATCTGTAAAGGGTTATGTGTATAATGTAAATTAGGGGTGCTTCTTGAGCTGAGCTGCTGCCAGAGCTGGTACCAAGCCCCCCATTGCCTGGAGAGACATCCTGGCAGACTCCCAACTGTGCCTTAGGGCAGTATGGAGAAAATGTGTAAATCCCTAGGGCTCTCACCTGCATATAGAAGAGGTCTTACTGGTCTGCGTGCTGGATGGACAATGAACCCCTGCACCTTCCCTCTTGGAGAGGGCCTTCCTGAGCATGTGCTCCTTACGCTAGCTGCAAAAACACTTGAGTCCTCCTCCTAGCTGCCACTGAGTCACATGCAGGCTGTGCCCCAGAAATTTGGCATGAGAAGCCAGTAAGACACTGTCTAAGGGGTCTGTTCCTCCTGGCAAAGCCATGTGTATGCTTGTGGGGCAGCTACTCTATGCCCTGGGATCCAGCTCAGACTCACCTTTTCAAGGCTGAAGAGCTGTGCTACCTGAAGGCCGGCTGGCTGATGCATTAGAGGAAAGGTGCTCAACCCCTAACTGTGCAAAGCGAGTCATGGTCCCAGCGGGTTGTAAGATCAGGTGTCAGGGCGACACTCAAAGCACCATCCTCAGACAAAAGCAGCCATATGGAAATCATGGCAGATGTTTATGGACCTGCTTCCTTTGACCAGAGGGAGGGTTGGAGACAGCACAGACCCTCTACATGATCTGTTCAAGTCCTTCACTTTCCTTACAACTAGAATCATAGAATCATAGAATAATTAAGGTTGGAAAAGACCTCTAAGGTCATTGAGTCCAACCATCAACCCAACACCACCATGCCCACTAAACCATGTCCCTAAGCGCCTCATCTACCCGTCTTTTAAATACTTCCAGGGATGGTGACTCAACCACTTCCCCGGGCAGCCTGTTCCAATGTTTAACCACTCTTTCAGTAAAGACATTTTTCCTCACGTCCAATCTAAACCTCCCCTGGCGCAACTTGAGGCCATTTCCTCTTGTCCTTTCGCCAGTTACTTGGGAGAAGAGACTGACACCCACCTCGCTACAACCTCCTTTCAGGTAGTTGTAGAGAGAAATGAGGTCTCCCCTCAGCCTCCTTTTCTCCAGGCTAAACAACCCCAGTTCCCTCAGCCGCTCCTCATAAGACTTGTGCTCCAGACCCCTCACCAGCCTCGTTGCCCTTCTCTGGACACGCTCTAACACCTCAACGTCCTTCTTGTAGTGAGGGGCCCAAAACTGAACACAGTATTCAAGGTGCGGCCTCACCAGTGCCGAGTACAGGGGCACCATCACTTCCCTGCTCCTGCTGGCCGCACTATTTCTGATACAGGCCAGGATGCCATTGGCCTTCTTGGCCGCCTGGGCACACTGCCGGCTCATGTTCAGCCAGCTGTCAACCAGCACCCCCAGGTCCTTTTCCGCCAGGCAGCTTTCCAGCCACTCTTCCCCAAGCCTGTAGCGCTGCATGGGGTTGTTGTGGCCGAAGTGCAGGACCCGGCACTTGGCCTTGTTGAATCTCATACAGGTGGCCTCGGCCCATCGATCCAGCCTGTCCAGGTCCCTCTGCAGAGCCTTCCTACCCTCGAGCAGATCAACACTGCCGCCCAGCTTGGTGTCGTCTGCAAACTTACTGAGGGTGCACTCGATCCCCTCGTCCAGATCACTGATAAAGATATTGAACCAGACCGGCCCCAAAACTGAGCCCTGGGGAACACCGCTTGTGACTGGCCGCCAACGGGATTGAATTCCAAGAAGCTGTCTGCCCTGTATCCCAAGGAACTAGGAGGTGCTTCAGTCCCTTTCTCCTTGAAAAAGCACTTTTTGCATAAGTTTGAAGACTTACTGCTCCCGTTTCCCTGTTCAGCCACTTCCTCTGTCTGTACTGGTTGGCTCCAGCTTGCTCAGCCTTTCCCTGCGGGTTAGGTTTTCCGGAACTCATGCAGCTTTTCCCTTTGCTGGCCTGACCCCAGCTGTCTCTCCCACTGCGTGAGTGCTCAGAGCTGCGCATGGGGTGCTCTGCAGAGGTTTCTCCACTGCCTTCTGGGTTACATCCCGTTACATCCCAGTAGGATGTTTGATTTTTCTGTGTGTGTGTGACAGCGCGGCACTGTTTGCCCTTGGCTTGCAATCGGCAGGCTCCTCTCCTGCAGGTTTGCTGTCTAGCAAGTTGTTTCTCCACTGTGTGTTCAGGCTGTTGAGTTTTCCTATCTAATTGAAACACCATTTGCATGGGTCTGTTGAACAGCTTTCTGCACCAGTTTGCGAAGGATCCTGCTGTCTGTCTGTCTTAGTCCTGTCTTGATAGTGCTTTAACTCATGGACCAGTTTCAGTCTGTTTTGGCAGAGGAGCAGATGCTCCCAGGACATTAAAATCCCACAAGTTTCATGAAAAGTGGTAGCTGGATGAAGAAGAGGAGGCAGGTGAGTTGTCCCACCAAGGGAAGGCTGCAGTGTGAGTTGCCTGACAGCCAGCCCTGAGCCAGCTGTACGCTGGCTGCCTGGCGCCCAGGTCATAATTAGGGGATACGGAAAGGAGATGTAAGAGTGTTAGGGCATGGGAAAGGAAAGAAGGAACCATTTTTGACCATAAACTGTTAGCAATTTATCTGTGCGCATAGTTTATCTAACAATTCTGTGCTGTCCCTCAGTGTTTTTGTTTGGATTGTTTCCTTAGCTTGCCCATAAGATTACCTTGGGAGCATACTTCACAAGCCTTGGTAAAGTCAAGAATATATGATGCCTACTGCTTACCCCGTCCCACAAGGCTTGCAGCCTTCTTGCAGGGGAGATTAGATAGGTCTGACATGCTCTGTTCTTGTTTAAAACAAACCAAAAAAAGTTTCTTTTCTTTTTTCTTGCATTCTTCTAGGTGCTTGTAAGTACTTTGTCCCCGTATCTCCCTGAGGATTGTAGTTAAGATGCGGGTGTTCAGTTTCCCATTCTTTTTAAAAATAATTTTGCCCTTTTCTTGTCACTTGGTGTCTCACACCTCCTCAGGTGTTACCGCAGCAAACCACTAACAGACAGCTTGACAGCCCATTCTTTATGTGACTTAGGATGAACCTCATTAAGACCAGCCTTCTGCTCAAAAATCTAACTTATTTAGGTTGCTACTCATTACCAGAGTGCTGGAGTGGTGGTGTGGGACATCCCCTACCCTGCTGCAGCAGGTGTGGGTCAGCGTCCATAAGCCATGTGAGCCCTATGAGTGACTTGGCTGGGTTTGGTGCATCCCCCAAGCCCGCGCTGGCTGCTCCCTCGGCCACCTTGGCACTCCATTGCAGGTCTGTGGAGGCATCTTTGCTGCCATCTGATCTTCCTGTAAAAAGCTGCAGACTCTACTGCAACACAGGTTTTTTATGTCTGTTGGACTGGGGGAAGAAGGTGGGCAGAGAGAGGGAGGTTTCTCCATCAATGGGGCACTTTCTTCTTCTGTTCTGTTTTCGCTCAGTTAACCAGAGGCCTATATAAGTAGCAGCTTTCTATTTACGCAGGTTTATAGGTTTTAATTTAAGTTTGTAAAGTGTGCCTCGGGCCTTGATGAAGGGGTCTGCAAGAAGAATGTGTGTTTTTGCAGTGGTGGGTTTTTTCCCTCTTTATTTTTTTTCTGGCTTTGCTGGATCACAGCCAAACTTTTCAGCTGTATTTTTTTAAGATGTATTTTTTTCCATGAGTGAACTTAGAAAGAGTTGTAACTTATCACAGCAAAAGTTCCAAAACAGTCCTATTTTTAAAGAGAACATTTCACTCGGCTGAGTGAGTATGAGTATGTGTGAGAGGGAGAGAGATGTGTGTGCGTGCTGGGTCAGGGAATGGTGTTGATTTTGGTGCCGGGGCTTTTAGCTACCTTCACCCACGCCCATCGCCACCTTTTTTCCAAGTCCAGCCTCTGATGTAAACTAGAACAGCTGATAAAATATATGTTTAGCTGTTACAGCCCCGTGGGGGAAAACAGTGCAACAGCGCAGACCCTGCAGCACAGGAGTGCCGCTGTTGCACCCTGTCCCCCAGATGCACCCTTGCCCAGGGAACGTCCTGTGTGAGGGCAGCACGCGCTGGGAAGGTCCAGGGTCCTTTAAAGCAGCTTGAAGGGGCTACAGGGCAATGCAGAGCTGGGTCCAAGAGGAATTAATCCGCTGGGAAGCAGTTGCACGGGGCTATAGAAACACAAGAGCTGCATTGTGCTCTTGTGTTTCTGTAGGAAGGTATGGAAACTGTAAGGCAAGAGGAGAGCAGCACTGCCTCCCAGGCAAGAGAGCACAACCCTGCAGCTTGGCAGACCCTCGCTGTTCAGAAGACGGATGACGTGAGGGTGGGACGGGTGGGAATATAACCTCTGCATTGCGTTGCCTTCCTGGAATGCTTTTACGGCACCTGCCTTTGGGCGGGAGCAAGGCCAGTGCTCAGTGACCAGTGGGGCGGCTTGCCTAACATGCAGTGGGACAAAGGATCACACCAGTGACTCTCTCACCTGAAGATGGGTACACTGAGGACCTTTTGCTGCAAGGCTCCTCTATCCTGTGAGGAGTGAGGGTGGGTGACGAGTTAGTTGATGTGCAGAAGCGGTGGGAAGTGGCTTGCAAGCAAGGCGACGCTTTGCATCCCCTGGCAGCTGATGGCTCAGGGTTTCCTGGCCTGCCCTGCTCCCTGGGAGCAGAGGACACAGCAGCAGCGTGCTGTCCTGTACTGCCAGGTTGTTGAGGAAGGTTGCCAAACTTTCAAGAAATGCTTCCAAACAAATGACTTGGAGTTCTCCTGGGATGTTCCCTCTCAAGCATTATCTCGTCATTGCTCCCTATTAACTCTGAGTTGGTTTTGAAATTTGACATTCAGTTTTCTTCCTGTGATAAAATATTTAAAAACTGGAAATAAAAGATGCAGTTTTAATATGTGCTTTGGTCTCACTTGATGCCATTTTGCATTCCAGCGGATTCCTGCAGCTCCTGCTTGTTTCACGTGCCCTTCGGCCTTGGTCTTTGGCACCCAAGACAAAGCAGAACCACTCCTAGGACTCTAAACCTTCCTTAACGACTAAGAAACTGCTGCATCGTATCTGCCTACTGCTGTTTTTTTGGTCCTTCTCCTCCAATCCTCCGCCTCCTCCCTCTTTTCTTCCAGCAGATAATATGGGATTACAGTCCTGTTCCACAGGGCAGGAAAAGGCAGCCCTTGCCCTAGAGTGATGCTTTCCAAGGCAGAAGCAGTGTAAACCGTGGGGCTTGATGTGGGAAGGATGTGTGAGAGGTAATGTAGTATCTAGCTCGTTTTGCTACCGCAGCAAGCAGGAGGGACCAGCTCAGCATCCTTTCAGCCAACTGCACTCACCAGCGAAGAGGCTGGTTGTGGTGGTGTGGGACTGACAAGATTGATGGCACCCTACCTGCTTGGGCATTTAAAAAAAACCAAAAACAAACCTTTCATGGGCATCGTTTAAACCAAATATAAGTGTGTTTATCTAGTGCCTCCTATTTAGAAATACAAACAGGAAAGCCAGGCCCAGAGACTACTTGCTTCTGCAATCCGGACAGGGAACGGAATACGACAGGCAACAAATTTGAGCACATGCTCATCTGGGCTTTCTTGCTTTCATTCATTCATTCATTCATTCATTCATTCATTACATTTTTTTTCTGTATGTTTCTAAGGAGAGTTATGTTTATAAATGACACTGGCAGGGAGCTGAGCCCTCCTCTACAGCCAGTGCCAGTGAGCTCTCCAGGGACATACGGGCGCAAGCTCACTACTGCCATTGCAAACCGCTTGCCTCCATCAGCAGCTCTATTTGAAAAGAATGATCTGAGCAGGGAGTATTTTGTCTTCTAATTGACATTGTGCTCATTCCCCCTGCAGGCACTGGGAGCGGGTCCTGTGCCTGGGCTGCTGGGCAAAGCGAGGGGAGAGGGAGGGAGCTGCTCCTCTGGCATCCCCGGAGCCTGCCCTCACGATGAGTGCCGCCCTCAGACCCCTCCTTGGGGACCATCACAAAAGCAAAGCGCAGTGGGGGTGGCTGCAAAGCAGGGGGTGACCTGGTCTGTGGCCGTGTGTGTGCTGTACCTGTACCTGCTCCTTGTAGGGGTGGAGGGAGCATTCGTTTCTGGGACTGTCGACTACGTGTGAAAATTCACCGGCAGGGGGGGGAATACTGGCTTTATCATTGTTTTGAGTGTGAGGGAATGAATGGGTGAATGCTGGGAGCAGTATGGCAAACCACGAGGGGCTGTGACTCCTTGCAGCCCCCTCATGGGATGCTAATAGGGAGGAGAGGCCCACTGTCCCATGTGAAAGAGAAGGGCCATGACGAATCGCTGTTAAATGTGGCAGTAACGCCTCACACGGTGGCCGCGGAATAAAAGGCAGAGGCAGCCTGAACTGTAAAGACGTTTCATTTCCCTGGTAATGAGGGAGACACACTGTGGCAGTGAAACCGGAGAGAGACTGTGAGATGCTAATTTCTGTTCCTGCTGCCACTGCCACTTTGATCTGAAGCAAATGCCCGTTTTAAATTGCAAACGGATGCAAGTCAGATATCATCCAGCCAGTGGCTTACAGGCTTAATGAAGTGGGACGTACGGTCCTGCCTGATAATGTTAGGAGAGTCAGGCAATTCAGAGAGGAATTACTGAAGGTCTAAAGAGACGGGGAGGAAGGATGGGGATGTCTCAGGGTAACTCTCACTGCCATCAGTGTGGCTCAAAGTCTCCTGCTTTCAGTCCTTGGGAAGCTATGCCTGTGGCTAAACTCCTAGCCCCTCTGTGCCTAGAGAGAAAGCTATGAACACACTGTCCTGCTATTAAGCGTCTATGTTTTAAAGCACGCATCCTATAAAGGCAATGCAAGGTCATCTTTCTCTTTGGTCTCAGAGTGTGAACATAAATTTGGTGCATTTCCCAGGTGAGGCAAAAGTATGGGAGGCTAAGTAGCTCATTTTGTGCTATCACTTGGACGTGTAATTGGACTTGAGCAAGACAAAATTTGTTGTGACTCGACTGACGAGGCAGTTCTGGGGCAGACCCAGAGGCTCCTGGGAATGGGATCACCTAGTTAGAAGCAGTGATCTGGGAGCCTGGTAGCTCACACTGGACAACTGCATCTTCTTGAGTCTGTTACATGCAAATATCTGACCTGTTTTGAAGAATGAATGTCTGAAGGGATATTTATTACACTCTTCACTAACAAAAGGCACTTGGGCCCTAGGATCAGGCCAGAATTTGTTGTATATCTTGCGTGGATACTCAGAGGCTTGGATGATTCTGCAAGCTGCTACGCTAGACTAGCCAGATGTGGCAAGGCTGGGGGACCTGAAGGCAGCTGGAAAGCTTGACCTCTGCACCAAGCAAGGAAGAAATGATCTAGCTATTGAAAAAGGCAGGTGTGGCTCACAAATCTATTAGGTTCTTTGAAGGAGTCAGTGAGCATCTGGATGAGAAAAATCTCATGGATGTAGTCTGTGCGGAGCCAAAAGTCTCCACAATATCCATCTTCAAAGGATCTTACGGAAACTAAGTAACGATGGGATAATACTGGCAGGTCCTTGCATGGATAAACTGTTTGTTAAAAAATAAAGGCAGAAAAGAAGGTAAATAGATCTGACAGAAAAGGGAGGTCACTGGTGACGAGACCTCTGCAGCTCAACAAACATGTAAATGGCCTGGAAAAGAGGATGACTACTAAGAGAAGAAAGTTAATATTAAGTTAGTCAAGGTATTAGGAACAAGGGCTGGCTCTGACGAAATGCACAGGGGTGTTATGAGACTGAGTGGCTGGGCAATGAAACAGCAGATGACATTCTGGGTAGGTGACTGTAAAGTGAGACATGGTGGCAAAAAAATCAGTCTCAGCTTCACATATAAAATGATGGGCACTGAGTTGACCATTATCATTCAGAAGCAAGATCTTGATGTGAGAATAGACAGTTATATGTAACATCTGCCTGATGTTCAGAGCAGGCAAGATAGCAAACAAAAAGTTGCGAGTTAATCAGGAAAGAAATACAGACCAAAACGGAGAGCATCATTTTGCCGCTGCGTACACCTGCAGTGCACCCGCACCTTCTGTGCAGGGCTGTTCCTCCACCCCTAGAGAGGACAGCAGACCTGGCAAGGGTGCAGGGAGGGCTGGCAGTGACTGACGAAAGCCATGGCACAGCTTCCAGGTGGGGAATGGCTGAACCACCCGGGCCTGTCACTCTGGGGCAGATGACTCCAGGCTGTGAGAGAGGTCTCAAATGGCAAGGAAAGGACTGACAGCGGCTGGGCTTTTCCTCCTCTCCCTGCATGAGAGCAATGGGGCACTGAAGAAGCTAGCTGGCAGCAGCCTCGAAATGGAAGGACTAAAAAGGAGCAGGGTTTTCACACAACACAAAGTTAAGTTGGAAAGCTCCTTGTTATGGGATGTTGTGCTGTAATTTTGTGTTTTCCAGGAGAAAATGAACAAGAAGGGAATCTACTGAGCACTGCTAACCATGAAGTAGCCAACCTGGTATGTCCTGAGCTGTGGATTGGTAGAGGTTTGGGGAAGTATCACATATGACTGCTCTGCTTTTGTCTTCTGCTTTAGGCCTGTGCTTTTGGCCATTGCTCAGACAAAGTGAGGAGGTAGATAGTCTGACCATCTAGACTTTTTTTATGTTCTTATTCTATGTTTACTTCTTAGCTGTACATATAACTGTATAAGATGCAAAAAAAAAAAAAAAAAAAGGCACATCTTATTTTCCTTTTATACTGCCTATCAGGGCTTTTTTTTTTTTTTTAAATGCTTCCAAAAGCATTAAAATCCTCTTTCAGTAGAGTAAATCATGTTAACCTGTAGGCCACTAGGCAAGATGAAGTTTTTAGATTATCCTTTCTTTTTTTACAGCACCTCCCATTCAAGGACTTCACACCCTCATAATAGCGTAGTTCAGAATTTTCTCTGCTTAACAGATGAGGGAACTTAGACACAGTAGTTTGCTGTGAAACAGGCAAAGAAATCAGAAATCTGCTTTTTTAGAACATCTCTAGAGAAGGAGACAGGAGGAAAGACTGACTCCAAAAGTGAGAATCAAAGGGAAAAATCTCTCTGCTGGACCCAAAATAAGTTTCCATAGAAACAGATTTTTCTGAAAATGAATTACTGCAGTATGAAATGAAGATTGTGGATCTAATTCTGCAAAATACTTAAGCATGTTCTTTGCTTATCCCTAGCCAGCTCAGGATGCAAGCATGTGATTTCCATGGAGGCTTATGTGCTTTATTTGATGGAGGTAGAAATAAGGACAAGCTGTGTTGAATTGGGATCTGGGCTTTCTTGTGCTTCCTCACTGCTGACAAACTTGCAACTTATTTTTTCTGACAGCACATGTTGCTTTGCTCTAAAAGTACAGACCCCAGTGCGTAGACCCCGGTGCTTCAGTCTGGGAGTTCCAGCAGACTCTTCCCACTAATGGGGAGTGGAGTCAGCAGAGTGTTTACATTGCTGGGTACTTTATTGTCTCGTTAATTAACTCTTTTTCTATTTACATGCAGATTTAAATTTACATGGGATATTTATTCTGTCAATGAACGCCATGGTGATTATCAAATAATTAACTTGAGAATTGATGACACAAGAGGTTGAGATTTGTTCGTAATCTATCTTTTCTGCACCTCTATTTATGGCCCATAGACATTTTAAAGATGGGATAGGTTCTTAATATCTTGCACGCTAATTGCTTTTATTGTGAGTGTGTGCTGGTAAATGATTGGTTTTAGTTTAAGCTATTTAAGGCTGTTTTGTGTATCTTTTTTTCCCCCTCTGTTGTGACTTTATGCTCAGCCAGATTAATAGGACAAATAAGGTCTGACTCAAGAGTTTTATTCCCATTTGCTTTTATTTCCATACTTGGAACAGATGAAGCTTTTGGGTAGCCAAGCTGCGGCTACTCTTCTTCACACAAACTTTCCATCTTCTTATTCCCTCTTTATTTCACACTGGCTTTCAACTTTTTATTTGGGAAGGTGTCTATTTGTAGACACCCCCCCCAAGCATTTCTCAGCAGCACTACAAAGCCTCACATAATTAATATAAGCCTACTGATGATAGCGCTTTAAGACTCTCTTCAGATGCTGAAGAACAAATAATCTTTATGGAAATTGTATCTAGTTTTCTTGTTCCCTCCCCGGAGCCCCTGTGCCTGTCCCAGCCAAAATAAACTCTCAGGCATTTAAACAATCCGTCTTAATGTAATGTTGGACATAGAAGCTGTTGACTTGCTGTTGAGTCCATGTGAACAACCTCCCCCGCTTGTCACCCATGAGGCCGCCAGTGCTGTCGCTGCACCGGGCTCTTACATGCAGCGGGGTGGTGACGGTCACTGACGGTGAAGCTGGTGCTGGAGCCCAGGTAATTAGCAAAGGGGCAGCAGCAGCTGAAAGTGCCCCTTAGCACTGCTGGGCTTCGGTTTTCCTTACAGCTGGAAACTATTCTTTCTCAAAATTTTCTCTGACAGGGAGATGGAAGACACACTTCATCTCCCGGAGATTCAGTTGCTTCTTAGTGCTTGCTGAGAGCCACGTTCACTTTGCAGGCATCCTCCCCTCCTCCTCCTCCCCGCTTTGGGATGGATTTTTTGTTTTGTCAGTGCCTGCCATGCTGCTACCATCAAAAGCGCATGCTAGCGATGGCAGCAGTTACGTCTCTCATTTGGTGTGGTTTCCAGCTCCAAGCTTTTCAAGGTCTATGGAAAGGACACTATCAAAGGAAATTACATCCCTCCAGCAAGACCGATGACGGGAGCTGCAGATGCCTGGTGGACAGTCTTTCTCCTTGGATGCTTTCAAATCCCTGAGGAGGCCTGTGCCCTATGTCACCATACAAAATGGTGAACAGATTTGCATGGGAAGAGCAGCTTTTGTCGCCCTTTTTGGTCCAAGCGGGGCCTCTGATCCCACACGCCCGGCAGCAACCACCACCCAGTGCAGAAGGTAATCCTGCCCACTCCCTAGCTGGTGTTGTCTAGATCTCCCCTCAGAGGTGTCCCAGGCCCACAAAACAAGCCGTGGTGCTGGGCACACCTTCCTTCATGCTGCAGGCATGAGCCACGGGGGTGCATCCCCACGTGGGCCATCTCTGCCAGCCTCCTAGCCAGGCACATTTCCCTTCTGAGCTTGCAAAGCCTGCTGTTTGCATGCCAAATTGAAGTCATGAGAATGAATTAAAAAAAAAAAAATCTATTTTTAATCCAGTGTGAGATCTCTTACTCTTGGCTATTTTTTTCATAATTGGTTCTGTTTTCTCCTAATGATTTTAAATTTAGCATCTATTCCTGCCTCAGAGTGTTACTTTGATAGCCGGTGTTAAGGAAGAAGATTAAGACTGTTGTTAGCAGTGGAGGCTGCAGGACATATGGGTGCTGCAGTCCTGTTAGCGATAGACAGAAAGTTGTTTTGAGCCAGTGGGACAGATTGTCTGGGAATCCTGGCTTAGTAGCAATGAAAGGCTGATGAGGTAAGTAGTGCTGGGAAAATCCTGTTAGGGAAGGAAGAGAGCAGACTGGAGCCGAGTGATCACAGGACACCCGGTATTGACTATGCAGTTTCTCTGCAAAATTGAATTCACTTTTGGCACAGAAGTGGGATTCTTATTTCTCTCCCTATTGCACTTGCTTCCTTAGCAGGCTTGTAAGGCACTCTGAACTTTCCAGCATTTAGTAATGGATTAGGACCAAAAGCTTGTTCTGAACCGTCGAAGCAGTTGGTTCAGGTTTGGATCAGGCGTTTCCACCTCCATCTCATTTGCAGATGTTGTGGAGTGGGATGAAGGATCCAGGACAGCATCCCCAGATCTGGTCCCTGTTGATGTGACGGAGGTTAGAAAATCCAGTGCAGAAATGTTCTTTGCTGAGCTGGAGGGGAGCTATTTCTGAATTCAGGCAGGACAGTATGGGCAATAGAGATGTGTACAAACGTGTACGGTGAAACCTGTGGGTAACTACCAGCACTGTCTCTCCAATGCTGGGAGCTGCCCTGTGGCCGGAGTCTGTTTCCATGTTGGCTGTGTTTTGCAGCACTCTTTGTAAAGCACTTCCCTGGCTCTGTTTTGGTCAGCGGGTGATTTGTTGCCTGTTCCTCTACAATAGGTAGATTAGCCGTGATTTATTTGGGACAGGGTTGTGACTGGTGATCCGTGTGCTCTTGTGGGTGTAGGAGATGCGTGATCTCATAATGAAGGGTGATTGCTGTGCAGCGCAAGGGGACAGATTAGGATAAATGACACAGAGGAGTCTGGATTTACTGGCTGAGTGGGTATGTGGGTGGGATATCCAAAATCCTTCAGGTAGGCTCCTAAATACAGCCTTTCCCACTCCCTGCACCCTTCTGATTAGGGGCAACAAAGCGGCAGGCTTGTCTCCCTTTTTATTCTCTGCCTTTTCAGGAGGAGATGGGGGGACGAGCAAGGAACAAATCCCCCTGCAGAAGAAAAGAAGCAGAGAGAGGTCTGCAAGCAGAGACAAAGCTTCTCCTGTCAAGGGTGCATGCTGTCTGGGGGTGGCGCAGTCATGGTTCCCCCTCGTAAGAGGCAGGGGAGGGGACTCTGGGAGGGATGGCTGGAGGCAGTGTCCCTGGGTAACAGGGGAACTGCCCAGGAGGGGGGCTGCACAGCGTCCAGGAGGTGCAAAGACCTGGAGGGAGGCTGAGGTCTGGAGACGGGACGAGTCTCAGAGAAGCATAGAACAGCCCAGGTTGGAAGGGACCTTGAAAGATCATCTGGTCCAACCTTTTGTGGGAAAGGGAGTCTAGATGAGATCGTCTGGCACCCTGTCCAGTTGCGTGTTGAAAACCTCCAGTGATGGGGACTCCACCACATCCCTGGGGAGGTTGTTCCAGTGATTGATTGTTCTCACTGTAAAAAAATTTATTTCTTATATCAAGATGAAATCTCTCCTGGTGCAACTTGTACCCATTGCCCCTTGTCCTGTCCATGTGGCTCCTTGTGAAGAGAGAGCCTCTGCCTAATTTGTAGCCACCCTTTAGGTACTGGAAAACTGTGAGGAGGTCCCCTGAGTCTTCTCTTCTCCAGAGAGAAAAGACCTAACTCCTTCAGTCTTTCCTCATAGGACAGGTTCTCCAGCTCTTTGACCACCTTCGTGGCCCTCCTTTGAACCCTCTCCAGTCTGTCCGCATCCTTTTTGAATTGTGAGGACCAGAACTGGACACCGTATGCTAGATGTGACCTGAAAAGCACTGGGTAGAGTGGGATGATCATGTCTCTATCTCTGCTAGTCATGTCCCTGTGGATGCAGCCCAGGATCCGATTTGCCTTTCTTGCTGTAGCGGCGCGCTGCCAACTTATGTTCAGCTTGTCCACCAGGACCCCATGGTCCTGGAGTCCCTCCATACAACCGAAGTCAGGGGAGCCCTGGGGGGTGGATGGTTTGTATGCAGAGTTTGTGCTTCTGCAGAGGGTACTACTCAACTTGGCTGGCTGCCATGCTGCAGTGCCTCGCCATCCCCTCAGGGTGAGGGGAGCTGGCCACCAAGCATGAGTGGCAGGGGTTGTTTGCACACTGAGGGTGGACAAAGTAATTGCAACGTCGGTCAGGAAGTCATTGATGCAACAGGAACCCCAAGGTGCCGTGACATGTGGCCTCCCCACCCCTGCAGAGCAGCAACTTCTCCTTTCTCATGGGAAGCGCTGAGGTCTGGGGCTGGGGGAGGCCACCAGCGCCTGTGCTGTGGCTCCTGCCTTGCTGACTTGCTGCCCGCCACCATGGGCTCTGTGCATACACGTCTTCCAGGCGAGGCTCTGTCCAGCTGGCACAGGCGTTTGGAAAGTATTTTCCTGATGCTTGTGTGGAAACTGCTTACGTCTTTTTCGGTAAAATGCCATTTTTATTTTCAAAATCCCCATCTTCCACTTCTCTGAGTTGCAGAGCTGACCCTCAACATCCCAAGTCTCCATATGGAGCCATTGTTCCCCTGCCTGCCTGGCTATTTCTTAGCTTTTCATGCATCACGGGAGCGAGCTGAAAAAGAGCCTTCCTGTTTCCCTTGCTGCAACTCAGCACTCTGTCAGCCACAGCAAAACCACAAGCATCTTGTCAATTTTTTGCTACTCTTGGTAAAAACTTTGAACCTCTGTGAAAATGTAGCAGCTGCATGAGCTACAGACTCAGCAAAGTGAGCAACATCTGGCAGTAGACGAATCCAGTTGGAAAGACAGCCTGGAAAATGAGAAGGGACATACAGAGCTGTGGAAACATGGGTGTGTTCCACAGCATCCGGCAGGTTGGAGTTGGATGGGAAGCTATCCTTCTCTTCTGCAGACAGAGGGGGAGCAGAGCCCATCGGACATCTATCATCTGGTGGAAGCAACCTACAGACTCTTCAGCTAGATTTTGGGGAGTTCAACCTGTCCCATCCTCCCCACAAAGAGGTATGACGGTAGGCAGGGAGGAGTGCCAGACTTCCACCTGAAGCCTATTAGCTGTTATCAGCTCCATTGGCAGTTGAATCCCATCTTTCCCTTTGAAATCCAGCTCTGGGTTAGGACAAGTGTCTGTTTTTGAATGGTGTTCAGGAGGAATCGAAGAAGGGTGGCTTGCAGAGCTGTGACACTGGCCCCAGAGCCATGGCCCACAGAGCAGTAAGGAGTGATCCAAGGAAGCGAGGGCTCTTGTGGGGTTTCTGGTTAAGAGATGGACAAGAAGGCTGCAGGGCGATCTACAAGAAAGTCAAATTAAAACCGTGATTTGTTGCTTCAAAATGTTGAGAATCGCTAAACCATGGCAAATCTGGAACAAATCACCATGGGTGATTTGGTTTGGTGGTTGAAACAAACATTATTACCAGCAGGATCCTGCCACATCTTTGTGGGCTGAAGGGGTTCATATCTGAAAATCAGTATTACCTCCAGCCTCATAAGCTAATCGCTAGAGAGAAAAGTATTTTGCTGGCCTTGCGAGGGGCTCTGCCTGGACCTGGAAGAGCATCTGCTCAGCTTTGACCTCGGCGAAGGTGATACTAAGTCAGGAGGAGCATGCTGCAAGATGCAGGCTCTCTCCTGCAGGGCAGCCCCCGGCTCTCACTGCGGCTCGGTTCACAAAACACGTGGTTATTTCACCGCCAGACAGAGGTCCTGTGCTCCCCTGGCTAGCATCTGAGACCTCTTACCCACGGATGGGTCTGGACATCGGCAGCGCTGCTCAGGCCACCTCCCCAGTGGGGGCTGGTGGTCCCAGGGGCCTCGCTGCCCCACTGCCGGACAGACCAGCTTTGGCAGCTGTGCGTGCCGGGAGGCGAAGCGCAGCTAACCACTTCCACGTGGTGCTACCGGCTGGTGCCGCCGCTGGCTCGGTCTCCCCGGTGGCGTGACTTGCAACTGCCACCTGACAGACAGCTCAGCACTGTGGTTGTTTCCCCACGCTGTTACCAGGCCACACGTCACGCCTCTCTTAGTCACGTCTTAAAAGCTTTTACAGAGGGCCAGCGGCTTGTGGTTCTCCGTTAGCCCTGCCTGCACGTCATCTGGCCCTGAGGGACCCTGGGGACTCCTTGCACTGGGATGGTGGCACAGGACGCCTTGCCCGCCCCTCTTCAGCTCCTTTCAGAGTGGTGTAGGAGAGTGAGAGGACCCGGTTAGGTGCTGTGTGGCCGTTAATCACATCGCATGGCTGCTCTCAGTGGCTGGTCTGGCTGGCGTCTTAGATGGAGTGGGGGCCGAGGGCAGCGATGTGCATTGGGGGGACTATGCGTGGGACTTGGAGTCAGGAAGGCAGCCAGAGCATTTTGGGACAGAACTTTTCACCCGGGTATCTTGTGTTAGGTCTGAATAATGTTGCTGTGGTGAAGACGTTAAGATGGAGAGACTCCAGCCCTCTGCTTGGAGTGAACTGCAGTGGGTAATTATCTTCCTAACTAAGAGCACATGGCTTTTTTTTTCTGGTAGCACTTGTCTGGCTCTAAATTTCAGCCACTGACTCTTCTTTTACCTTTCTCCACTGAATTATTAAAGACTCTCATGAAGGTACTTGTTTAAAGCATCTTACAAGTGTTTTTGGACAACCCAGACTAACCCCTTCACGCCCTTCACTGGACAGCATTCTTTCCAGTCTTAGAAGATCAAAATGGGTTTAAGCAGGCAGAAGCCTAGAGGTGTAAAAGCACTGATTTCCCAAGTAACCCACACCGAGAGGTCTGCTTAAATATTTGAGGATTATTTGATTCACCTGTACTTAAAAGAGAGCAATTAAGGAAACTAAAGATGTTCTTGAAGGGTTGAATAATTCCTTCACATTAGTTTCCACTACAAAGGTAGCTCTGGAGGTGCGTACTCGGACCTTGCTCTTTTCTGGACAAAGATGAGATAGCATCAGAGACTGAGAGAGGAGGAGCTGGAACAACCAGACTATGTAAGTATCAGTAAGCTGCCAGGTCATGACGGTGTACAACAAAAAGGTCTTGGGGAACACGAGGATGAAAGGGCTGCATCCTGAAAAGAAATATTTGTTCTCTCCTTGAAGAAGAAAAACAAAAACCCCACAAAAAAATAACCCAGAAGAAAAAGCAGTGTTTCATAAGGACGGAGAATGTTGTACTCACATTTTTAATGGCTCTTGGGATGATCTGGAGAATTACAGGCCTGTTCGACAAGCATGCAAATTAATGCAATACCTAGCAAATTAGGAGAATTGGCCGTGAAGCTTACACGGGTAAGACTGCTCGGAGGTGCAACCTGCAGAGATTATGCAAAAGGAAACTGTGTTTCCTGAACTCTTGCAAGTCTTTGAACAAACCAGTGAATTAGCTGAGACAGAAGAACTGTCTGACATAATTTATTTAGCTTTTTCACCAGGCTTTTTGCAAGGGCATGTTCAAGACATGGCTGCAGACATTCAGCTAACAATGCAGGAAGAGGCTTATCGCTATGGCTCTGTTGTGGTTTAACCTCAGTCGGCAACTGAGCACCACACAGCCACTCGCTCACTCCCCCCCCCGCCCCCGGTGGGATGGGGGAGAGAATGGGAAGAGTAGAAGTGAGAAAACTCGTGGGTTGAGATAAAAATAGTTTAATAATTGAAATACAATAAAAGAAGAAGAAGAAGAAGAATATGCAAAGCAAGTGATGCACAATGCAACTGCTCACCACCCGCTGACCGATGCCCAGCCAGTCCCCGAGCAGCGGCCCCCCCGGCCAGCTTTCCCCAGTTTATGTACTGAGCATGACGTCACATGGTATGGAATATCCCTGTGGCCAGTTTGGGTCAGCTGTCCTGGCTGTGCCCCCTCCCAGCTTCTTGTGCACCTCCAGCCTTTTCGGTCAGTAGAGCATGGGAAGCTGAAAAGTTCTTGACCAGTGTAAGCACTGCTTAGCAACAACTGAAACATCGGTGTGTTATCAACATTGTTCTCATCCTAAGTCCAACACACAGCACTGTACCAGCTACTAGGAAGAAGATTAACTGTATCCCAGCCAAAACCAGGACAGGCTCCAACACCGGCTAGGAGGTGGGCGAGTAGGTGGTCAGTGGTGGGGTAGGGAATGAGGGGCCAGTGCAGCGCCTTAATCGGCTGTGGCACGGTAACCTCTGCGGACAGGGATAAATGTGCCAAAGCTGCAGTGAAGCTTAGGTTACTCAAGAAGGAGCAGGAGATGTGGGTGGAAGACCTGAACGGGTAAGTGATGGATTCACGTGGAGGGTAGAAGGAAAAGGGGTTGACAGGAAAGGGTAGCTATGTCAAGGATGGTGCCAGGAAGAGGTACCGAGGCGTGAAAGTCTTTGTCTCCTCAGCATTGCGTGTTTATGTCCCTGATACTGAAGATCTGGGTGTGTAGGACTCCAGCAGGCTGCCAGCAGGGACAAAGCTGCTTTGCCGGGCAATTTCAGGGGTCTGTGTTAGACCAGTCCCAGGGGAAATGTTGAAAGAAATCCAGAATAGGTGACAATCCGAAAAGGGAGTATGTAGGGAGAAGAGAGGACCCCCTTCTTGGTAACAGCTGAGTCAATAACCTCCAGACACGGAGGACCAGGCTCTTGATGAGCCACCGAAGCACATCTGATCAATAACTCAAAGTCCCGACTTGCACATTAGCAGAGTCAATTATCAGCTCTGCTCTCTGCTTCCTTGATTACTATTTCAGCATGTAGCAGCTGTTTCACAAGCGTTATGGCCCATCACACTCTGAAGGGACTGAGTTAAATGCAGATTATTGACCGATGAGGCCATAAGAATGTACTGTAAAATATACAGTCGTGTTCGCTCATAAATCTCCAGCGAGAATGCTTTTAAAGAAATTCCTCTTGCAGTGGGAGTGCTCTGGGTCACTGTCAAGGCCCTGAAAAACGGTTTTTCCTCCTGATTCCCGCCACCTTCTCTGTGGCGGCATTGTCTCTCTTGGTATTGCATTGTCACGTGAATGAGTGGTTCTCCCTCCCTCGAGCTGCTCATCAGGACCCCGGGCTTCACCAGGGATGCTTGGATTATGGCTGATTCTGCATGTGGGCAAGGTGAACTGTATGTAATGTTTCTGCTCTGGTCCTGGGTTTTCTGCTGCTCCTGAGTTTCTCAAGTTGCTTCAAGTTCCTTAGTTTTGGCTGAGGTTGTGGTCTTACTGTTTGAGGCAGTCTAAATTCTGGCAAGCATGAGCAGGCTAAATTGTGAGCTGTTTGAATACCAGGTAATGACAGCTTTCTCTCCTCTGCCAGTCTGATATACTGCTGGCCATCAGCTGCGTGGTTCATGGAGGCAGGCAGAAATGCCGGGGTCATTTTGCTTTGCAAATCTCCTTGGCTTCAGGATTCAAACCTATTTCAAGGGAAGGGTTGCATGTCTTCATGGTTATGAATTGGGAACACTGTGCAGCTACACTAAAAATCTCTCTATTTAAGATGCCGGTAGCTAGGTGAACAGTGCTATGGTGCTCAGCAGCTCATTAGCCTGGAGGTGTCCTTTGTCCAAAACCTTAGAGCAGCCTGGGAGTCCTGGTTTTGGCAGGGATAGAGTTAATTTCCTTCCTAGTAGCTGGCACAGTGCTGTGTGTTGGATTTAGCATGAGAATAATGTTGATAACACACCCATGTTTCAGTTGTTGCTGAGCAGTGCTTACACCGGTCAAGGACTTTTCAGCTTCCCATGCTCTACCGACCGAGAAGGCTGGAGGTGCACAAGAAGCTGGGAGGGGGCACAGCCAGGACAGCTGACCCAAACTGGCCACAGGGATATTCCACACCATTTGACATTATGCTCAGTACATAAACTGGGGGGAGTTGGCCGGCGGGTGGTGACTGCTGCTCGGGGACTGGCTGGGCATCGGTCGGATGGTGGTGAGCAATTGCATTGTGCATCACTTATTTTGTATATTATTATTATTATTATTTATTATTATTATTGTTTTATTTCAATTTTTAAACTATTTTTATCTCAACCCATGAGTTTTCTCACTTCTACTCTTCCCATTCTCTCCCCCATCCCACCGGGGGCTGGGGGGGGGAGTGAGCGAGCGGCGGGGGGGGGTCAGGTGCCAACTGAGGTTAAACCACGACACTGGGCTCCTCCCAAGCAGGTTATTGGTAGTTGGTCATTGCAAGCATAGCACATGCTGTCAGCTTGTGTACACATACACGTGTCCCTCTTCTGCTCTAGCGGCTAGGCATTGGAGGAGATCACTGGTTTTGATCACTGCCCCCAAGCTGAGAGACACGCTGTTTTAGCCCAGGCGGTGAAGTTTAGTGCCCTTGAAGCTGGGTCCCTGCTGCTGGAAGCCTGCTGAGGCTTCCTTAGTGCTTCTAAGGGTTTCTTGATCTGCTTTTCCCCGGGGTGCTCCCCTTCCAAGGACGGAGAGAGGATTTCACATGCTTGAGCTGGAGCCCTAAGTGATGGCTAATTTAGAGCTCGATGCATTACGGAAGTATTTTTTCTTTTTAATATAGTTTTTACGTGACCCTAGGATGGGTTTTTTCCTAAGCTTTCTCACAAGTGCAGCATCCTGGCCAGAGTTATGGTTGCAGGTGTTTTTAAAACCTTTCACTGTTGGAGCAACTGAGATCCTCAGCGCCAGGACCTCATGGTTTCCCAGGGAGGCTGGCTGAAGCCGCTGGGCTGGTGCCAGCAGGTGTAGGGTGGTCCTGCTGGTCACAACTCCTGGGACCCGGTGCTGAGTCCCAGCTACTGCAGTGTCTTCATGTCATGCAGATAAAAGCGCTACAAGAAGCAAGGGGACAGAGAGCGCTCCCCGCTGTGGCAGGGACACCATGGCAACTTTGTGGACATTTCTTGGGGGTGAAGAATAAGCTTTCTGTTGCCTTCTACCCTGGTGCTTACTGCTGTGAGAGCTGCCTGTCCTTCAGAAAGGACTGCGATGGCTCGCTGATGTGTGTTGGGGAGCAGAGCTGGCCAGAGGAGTAACCAGAGTTGCTTCATGTCACAGGGGGTAGAAGAGGAAGAGACGTGCTGCCCTGTGGGCTAACAGCGCTGTGAGAGTCCAGGCAGGGTGGCCAGGGACCAGGGAAGTGGGAACCCAGTTCCCAGCCTTGCTCCCCACCTTGGGGAGGTTGTTCTGTTCTCAGCAGTGCCCATGTCCAGATCTGGTATTTTTACTTTCACGGGGGAAGGAGGCGAATGTCGTGAGGGCAGCCAACAAGGGTGCCAAGGTGGCCGAGTGCGAGACCACCCTGGGAATGGCAGCACGAGGGGAGGAGGCACGGCTCTAGAGCCTGTGACTTTTCCAAAGGTATCTCATGTTAGGGGTAATGCCGGGTGGTCTTTCCCTGCTGTGGGCAATGAGACCCAGCACAGGCACATAGATGCTCCAGGGTGCATTTGTGCTGTCGGTCTGATGCTCCCTCAGCTTACCTTTCCCATCACAGGGAAAATTTCTACCTGTACCTCAAACATACATTGAGCCTAAACTGATGCAGGGGTGTTATCTGCAACCTACTGACACTTTCTGTGTCTCAGGCTGGGGAGTGAAGAAAGAGGGGAGGCAGCAAAAATTCGAGCCAGGAATCTTGGATTTATCATAGGCCCTTTTGCAGGCCACCACGGTAAACCCACCAGATGGCTTGCTGGCCCATCCATAATTTAGATGGGGGTTGGCAGCTGCCACCACATTTTGTTTATCTCCCTCCTGTCTGGCCTATTGAGCCGTTTCTCATGCTGCTCAGCAGCTCTCACGGAGGTTACCTACCCCTGGACACGTGATGTTTTAGCCTTGGAGGCTAAATGCGGTGGTTGGGGGTGGGTGGCGGCAGGGCTCATCACGTGTGGCCGGGAGGCTGATGATGCAGTCATGCTGTGTGTTTGTGTCTCACCCCAGCTATCTGTAAAGAAGTCAACACAGCTGTACTGCTTGGTCCATGCCCTGTCCCTTGTCCCACCCACACCCCACAGCGTGTTGTCCGCCACTGTAAACTCTGTCCCAGGAAGGGCCGTGCACAGCAGCACACAGCATGGCCACAGATGTGCAGCTGGTGGAGTGGCTGCAATAGGATCACACCATGTCTTTGAGTGGTGTGAATTCCCTGGTGTTTGCTTTCTTTAGCTCCCTTTTAATCTCATTTTGTGTTCCTGGGGGTGTTTGTTCACACAGCTGTGTCACGCACATTTAATTTCTCTGCCAGGGTAAAGCTCTCATATCTTCTCTGCCAGGGTAAAGCTCTCATATCAGCCTTGCATAAGCTCCTCTCCTTTCCCCCTCTCTTCCACACCCTCCAAATGGTTGAAACACCTCTGTTTAAATATCAGCCTGGAAAGAGAGGTTTGCTGGTGATGGAGTTGGCCTCCTTACCAAACACATCATTGCAGCGGGGCTAAACTCATCAAGGAGGAACAAAAACTTTTGAAGAGCATCCAGGAAAGGATCATTGTGAAGTGACCTCTGTCCCTTCAAAGGCCTGAGGTGTGTAGAAAAGCCCATGAGCTACTGAATTTTTTTCTTGCTTGTCATTGTTGTAGAAGTCTAGCCAGCTTGGAGTCTCATAACTGCCTCATGCAACCTGTCTGGAGATCCAGATAATATCTCCAGCACTTGTTATGTATGCACTGATGTTCATTGCTGCCTTTGCCTGCTCTAGAAATGTCAGGCTACACACGATGAGAGTCCCGTGGTGTGATATGAAACCTCTACACAAACTATCAGCAACTGAAACCACACTGCACCAGCACAGGCTGTTCTTGCAACACCTCCAGTCCTGCAGCAGTTTTCAGAATGGCTTTCTCTCACTTCTCTTAAAACCTTCCATGTCCTTACAGTCAAAGACTCAGGGGCTAGACCTATAGTTGTCACCTGGTAAACGTCGATCTGCACGCCAGATCTACATCAGTTTATACACTGGTCTTCAGGCTGCGTCCTCCCACAGCTCCCCAGATGTCTCTCACCGGTCCCCTTGGCTTCAGCCTGGGGCAATTACTTGAATACTGAGGCAGGTATGGAATTAGATGTGGTTATATTGGCTCTTTCAGGGATGCAGGTTAGGCTCCCATAGCCGTAACTGTGTCCTTTGATGTCTGAGGGATGTGAAAAGACTTCAGTTTTTGGAGAGGAGGAGGCTGGCAGGGAATACAAACAAGGTTTGCTAAACCACAGAGGCAGTGAACAGGGAGTTGTTGTTCACCCAGCCCTGCAGCACAGCCACCGTGTGACACTCACTGAAACTCCTACACCTCTTTGAAAAAAAGCTATGAGAGGAAGCACATCTTCATGCAGCAAGTCCTGGATGCCTGGCCCTCGCTGCCCCCCGGGAGGCAGGCAGCACTGGCAGGTTCGGTCAGGGTGAGAGGCATTTGAGGACAGCAGGCTCAGGAGTGGGGTGCTTGAAGGGATGGGAGGTGCCCCCTTGCACCCTTGGCTCTGCAATGACAGGTGGTGTGGGAGGACGGTGGTGACAGACCCCGCGAATGGTCGACCCCGTGTGTTCTCTCCCACGGCCATGGCGGGAGACCGGGCTAGACAGCCCATCCGTCTGTCCCGGACAGGCGTTTCCTAGGTGTCTAATCCCAAGAAGTAAAGCCTTGAGAGAAGTCTTCCTCTCTCTGAGCAAAACTGAGGATTTGGAAGCTGAGAGGTAATACCGACAGAGGGAATTATCAAGAGGTTAAACAGACGAAATCACACCGGTGTCCTCGATTTTTCTGCTCCTGATTTCTCCGCTGTGGCAATGTTCAAGCTTGAGCATGTCCTGCTGGGTGACATCTCATCTTTTCTTGCTGCAACACAGAGGTCGTGTTTTTGGCTGAGGGCCCCACTGGTGGCAGCGACCCAGCGAGAACCAAACAAGCTGAAGCCTCTGATTAAAAATGCCCCCGTGGGGAGGACATACCTAACCATGCCCCAGAGAGCCATAACTGCCTGGTGGCAGCCAAGCAAAGGCCAGCATGCCAATGGAGTCTCAATCCTCTATCAGCTCACCTACATTTGTGGAAATATAGGGTATAAGTCAAGGAGATCTTAATATAGCTGAGACTGCTACCCTCTCAATCAAATTTCATTGCAACTTGAGGAGAGGGCAGTGAGTACACACCCATGGGGATGGGCAAAATGCTCTCTTATGCCTTTTTACTGTGGAAACTGGCCTGGAAATAAACCTCGACTGAAGTGAGGCTTCATCCGGGGCACTTTCGAGGCTGGCAGCCGCAGGGTGGCTGCTAACACCTTGCAGTGCTGCTGGGGTGGCACTGCGTGCCTGCTGCCAGATCCCTGCCAGCCAGGCTAGCAATCACACTGACATTCACGCACACACACACACACACATGCATGCAGGCTGTGAGGAGCGGTGCAGAGAGGACGCTTCAGCTGCTGAGCACTTGATTAGATGTGTCAGCTGGGAGGTGCTGGAAGGGAAGGAGAAACCCCTGCCATGGAGCTGAGAGCCCCAACAAGCAGAGGCGCTGTTGGTCCAACCTCAGCAGAGAGACACAGATGTTTATAAAGCAAGGCTGAAGCACCTGTAATCCCCAAATAAGCAGCAAAGAGTTAAGCATGCTGCCTGTAGGTTGCAGGGCAGGGGCAGGGGAGAGGTAAGGTGGCCATATCCTGAGGACAAGGCTGGGGGGCTGGGGACACAGAGTTGGGCTGTGTGCTGGAGAAGAAGGAGCTCAGGGAGCACCTATAGGGAGGAGAGAGGGGCATGGCTCGTATGCGTATGGGAGGGCTGTGTGCTCCCTGACCATTTGGGCAGCAGCAGCAGCTTGGCGATCAGACTGGGGAAGGTCTCCAGCATGCAAAGCCACCTGGTCTGGCTGACTGGCTTGGGAAAAGCCCATGGGTTAGAGAGCAGGGTGTGGTGATGCAGTGCCCTGTATGAGCACCTGGACTGGAGGGAAGGCAAGGGCACTTGCTGGGGGAAAGCAAAGCTAAGCGGGCAGCTCTCTGACAGACAGCTCTCACATTCAGGCTCAAGCAGTAAGTCCCCTCCTGGGGTGCTGGGCTGTCGGTCCCAGCCCTGCTTTCTGGAGTGGCTCTGCTCACTCAGCTCTCCCAGGCTCCTGGTCGCAGTGGCATGTCTGGAACAGTGGTGTCATGGTTTTAAATAACGTGGGTGATCCCAGCTGTTGGGTGTAGATGAGAAACGGGTGGGCTCTCTGCTCTGTAATTTAAAAGCTGACTTTTGTTTAGCTGTGACTGTGTCACCACCAGCTGGGAGCACCAAAGCCTGTGAGGCTGTCTCAAGGTCAGCAGTTTTCAGTCCTTGCTGTGTGGCTCCTTGGGCACGCCTGTCCTGCTCTTTGGGGTCTCAGGTACCTGGGTCTGCTGTCTGCTGGCAGTCCTCCCCAACACAAGGGCATGTGTCCTCCACCGGAAAGCACTCTGGGCTCCACAAGCGATTGAAAACCTTTGGCTTAGTGGGGAAATGTCCTAGTGCTTGGTGTGTGGCACGGACCCACCCTCAGTGCAGGACGCATCCCACATCACCCTGGGTCATGCATCGAGGTATTTTTACTTAGAAGGCTCACCCAGGTCAAGTGGACTCTCTTCTCTTTTGCCTGGTGGGTGCACTGCTTTCCCCCAGGGCACTGCTGCCCTTTGAGCCCCTCCCCAGCCCTCAACCCCTGCAAAGAGGAGGAGGAGGACGGTTGAGATGCCCGCTCCTCTGCCTGCCTGCCCACCTCTGCACCTTGGGATGCTGCTTTTCCAGGCCAGCCCAGCAGTGCTGGCTATTGAGTTACCCCCTCAGGCTGTTGCTGAAACACCTCGGTGTGGCTTCGCAGGCAGCTGATCCTTGAGATGACACAGC
>NW_008824791.1:5029036-5044606 GCF_000699105.1 Pygoscelis adeliae
AGGGCCCGTTGTCCCTGTGCCTGAGCGCAGGGGAAAGTCTCCGAACTCGCTGAACTGTCGTCACCACTGACAATCCCCCCCTGCTCTGGTGCTCCTCTGCTGGCATTCGACATGGAAATGATCCTGATTTATTCTGGAATAATAGGATGAAATGGTGCAAAGGAAAATTTTACACTGAGGATTGAGATAAATTGCCCAGAGCAGTCAGCCAAGAGAAGGGAGGGGGAAACTCCATTGCTGTGGTCACTCAGAGGACCGAACATCGCACTGGAAAGTATAACGTTGGAAACAACGCGATGCTGGCCAAGGAGTGTTGGCTGAATTAAAAGGGGTGGGTGCTGACCTTCTCATCGCCTCTGGGGTTTTACTAGTGGTTAACACAGGGCCTCCCAAAATCTCGCACCCCTACTTGCCCCCCTTGGCCCCTGCTGCCAGCCAGGACGGGGGAGGCAGGTGGCAGCTCCCGGGGCCCTCAGCGGTGCTTGATCCCAGGCCGGGCTCCCGGAGGGTTTCTGACAGTCTGGCACCATCTGCTGGGGTTTCCCGGGAAATAAAGCGGGTTTGGAGGAGGCAGCTGTGCCCCAGGACAGCAGTCTGAGGGCTGGGGTCAGTGAAGCAGCAGTGGTTCCCGGGGGCTTATCTCTATGCTGGCTCTGCCGGGAAGGCAGAGATCGCCCTCCTCCTCCTTCTCCTGGTCACTGTTTTGCAGTCAATGTGTCCTTGGTAGCATGGTGGCAAAGGTGACTGATGGCCCGTCTTTACAGACGCAGGGCCAGCTTCCAGCTCGGGCCAACCCGGTGACCCGTCCCGGTTTAGCTGAAGGGCTGGGGCCTGGCCACATGCCACCCCTTTGCTTTGGCGAAGGATGCCTGCCTTTTCTTGGGCCTGGCAAGGTCAACTTTCTTGCTACCGAGTTTCCCTTGTATACCCCTTCCTCCTGTCCCACCTCGCCCAAAGGTGGAGGTCGCTTCTGTCCCAGTACCTCATTTGCTGCCCAAGAGCTCTTGATCTGTGCTTTGAGGTGGCGCTAGTGATGAGAAAGCATCCTAGGGCCATTGGGAGGAGGGTCCCAGGGTGCACCAAGGCAAGCGCTTCCTCTGCCGTACGAGCCCCTGCTGGGGTGTGCTGGGGTTCCTGAGGGCTCGCGTTGCTCCCTCGGAGAGGGCTGACAAGGAGCAGCAGCAAGGCGAGTGTGTTTTGTGGCCCCTTGCCGGGCAGCTCCTGGGAGCAGCGCCCTGCCCACTGCTTGCAGGCAGGAGGAACCCATCCCTGCCTGTGTGATTCAGCAGCATGGGTCTGGGCATGGCTGCATTTGCAGAAAGGATCGTCACCTCTATTGCCTTTACCCTGAGGTAGCTGGGCAGCAAGAGTGGCTTCTCATTGCAGCTACGCTGCCCCTTTCTGGTTTTGCCCACAGCTCCTGGATGAAGCTGTGCCCAGCACCGGCCACTGCTTCATGCAGGCAGTAGGCAAGAGACATCCTGGATTCACACGCGCTTGTCCTTATTAGGGGCTCCATCAGAGGAGGGAGGGAGGGAGGGAGATGGAGAAAGGCAGAAGTCTGCCTCCAGCAAGACGGTCTGCACAAATGGACTGGCTTATAAATGAATTTATAAGTTGAAATTGGCCTATAATGAGAGAGTTACTGAGAAAAAAGGACTGTGCATTGCAAACCACTTAGGAATCTGAGATCTCTGTGCATTATGCAAAGCCAGAGGGGAAATGCTGGGTCCTGTGAGCAAAGGCATTGCAGATTGCTCAGAGCAGTGATGGGCAAGCTAAGCCCAGTTACGTTGCCTACCCTACAGTCCTTCACCGGCCCTGGGTGCCTTCCCCAAAAAGCATTCCCTTCCTCTGATAAAATTGCAAGAGCATCGTGCTCTTGGAACTGCCGCTAAACGCCATCATTAAAAATGGTTTTATTTCAAGGCAGCTTTTACTAGTAACGGTTCTAGAGTTAGTTCTCTGGAGAAATATGGTAGTTTTGAGTTTTTTTTTTCCTAAAAATAAAGCAGTCTCCCAAGCCCACTGCTGTGGTTGGGTTTTACACTTACAGGCTTCTGTCGACAGCTTGCTTAATGAATGAAGATGTGAAGGAAGAAAAGCTTTTCAATGAGGGGGCTGTGTGCTTCCCAGGGCTAGAACGGTAAACAAGATGTAAGCAGTGATTGAAAATATGACATCCTCCTCTCGGTGCTCCCTAACACATGCAGAATCAATTTCACCTTTTGAATTCCTTGAAACCAGAGAAGATGTTGGTGTGCCTCCATGTGTGTAACCTGTGAGTTATCTGTTTGGGAAGTGCACAAAGATTCAGGCTTGTCTGAGTTATGTACAGCCAGTAGATGTAGGGACAGTTCAACCTGTGATCTTCCTTCCCGCAACAGTAATCTGACCTCCAAAACTGTCCAGAAACCCGTTGCCTCTGATTTCATCCTTCCCCAGCAGCTAACCTCCACCCTAGCGCTGCCTTTCTGAGGTGCAGGGAATAAGCATTTTTCTCCTTTGAGTCTGAAATGATGTCAGGTGCCATCCCCAGCTGTGAACGCGAGGCGTTCACACTGTCCTGTCGTCGGTTGTGCCTCACTCCGGTGCCTGCACCCGGGGGGAGGAGGGATGGAGACCAAGCAAGCTCACCAGGAGAGTCTCTGGTTCCTCCGTGTCTCCCCACTGCCTCGTTCCATGGCAAATTCACCCTTCGCATGAGGGAAAGTCACGCTTCTCTTGAAAATCTCAGCAAGCCTGGCCCCTTCCTAGCCTGGCATGCCACTTGGCACAGCTGGTGGCCTGCTCTCCTTGCCTGTGCAGAGCTGCTTCTCCTTGTGCGGCTGCTGCCTCTGGGAAGCTGCTGCCTTCCCCACAGTCTGACCTGGCATTTCTCTTCCCGTGTTGGGAGTGTATTAGCACATTTTCTCTCCTTACTGTCACATGCAGCTATAAAATATGCTCTCAAACAATTGGCCTGGGAGCTTCCAGAGACCACTAATAGAGAGAGAAAAACAGCATCTATATGAAGAAAAACAGTGGAAGGAGAGCAAAGCCCAGCCTCAATATTCAGCTGGCATTGCTCAAAGCCAAAAGGCTTGCAAACCTCCTCTGTAATAGGGAAGAAAAGTCTTAGGCAATGGGAAGAAATACTGAGTGAGGAGTAAGAGCCAGGAGGTACTGCTATAGCATCTGTACAAGCGGCAGCCCGTGAAGACCCAGTGCAGCTCCAATGTGCAAGAAGCACCAAATGCTCCCACTCCCTTCGGCTCCCGAGCGCTCACCGGCACCACTGCCATCCCTCTGCAGTGCCGGGCCTCGCAGGGCAACAGCAAACCTCCTGGAACATCTGCTGAGGCCCGTTTCCCTGGGAGGTAGAGTACAGAAAGAGATCAGCCTTATGGATTAAATTTTAAATGAGTTCTCCCGTCAGAAGTGGTTCTCCAGCTTGTGCAGGATAAAAGGGGACCTGGAGCACGTTGGTGTGCATTGATCCAAAAATGAACATCAAAGAGGATGCATTTGGTATCAGCCAGAAATCCAATAGAAATGTCTTTGCGGACACAAACCTCCAGTGGATAGACGTGAACAACCAAATTTCTTTGGCTGTTACCTCTCCCAGGAATATCTGAGATAATACTGAGGCATGATTTTTCTTTTTCCTAGAAGTGCAGTACATCTGTGTTTTCTGCTGAGGTCAGTTAGAGCTGTGGGAGATCAGAGGCTGGTGAAAAACGAGTGCCTTGCTATTGTCTTGCCTCCCAAAGTAGCGATTCTTTGATTTCTGGGTTATAGTAAAGCACTTACTTCAGAGTCACATGAAGAGCTCTTGTCTGCTCCTGCCTCTTCCTCAGGGCAAGGAGGCAATGAGCCTCCTAGATCCCCTGCTGAAGTAAGACAAAACGATGGCAGCTGGTTTGGTTGGCCGCCTTTCCTCCACCTCATTCCCTATGCAGCAGCGTGTCCTAGGGGACTTAACCGTGTGAGTTGCTGGGGCTTGCTTGCCCCATGGGTGCTTGCCCCTTGCCTCCTGGTTTCTTAGCATCTGCAGACGCAACTGGAGGCCCACAGCCGTGCAGAATGCATTGGTGCAGGAAGCACTGGCGCTGCACTGGTATTTCCACTGTTTTTTTGTACAGGAGCTAATGCCCAGGCTCGTTTCAGCGGCTCACTTTCTCATTAAATGGCTTGACCCCCGGGAGCACTGCCCGTGTCTCTCCTGGTTATTCTCACAAGGGCTGCCTGCCTCTTTGCAAGGCTTGTCTGTGCCATGGCAGGGGGGGATGGAGTTGCCTCGCTGCTGATGTGACTCCGCTCTCAGGGATACAGCTGGGCATGGCTCCGATCCACCTCCCGCTCTGGGGTGCAGCAGCACCTGGAAGAGCATAGTCCTCCTCCCCCACAAACACCAAGGACCAAGCAGTGCTCAGCGCTCAGCTTATGCCACATACTCCTGCTCCCTGCGCCGAGGCTTCTGCGTTTTTGTCACTGGGGGAGAGCCAGCCAGCTGTTTGCTGTACGTCAGCGCTTGGCTGACATCCCAAAGTGTTTTGCTGCTTTCCCTCCCCTCCCGACAGACAGATGAGTGGGATTATTTGGCTGAAGGAGGTTTTTCCCAGCACCGGCCTTTCTAGTGGCAGCCTTAGAAAGGGGTCGTCCATTTGGCAGTGAAAGAAAGGCACCACCTTCCCTAGCACTGATACATCCAACAGGGCAGTCCCTTGGCTCGCATCAATCTCCTGAATTCCACCAAAATTGGAGAGGGCTCTGGACTGATGCCAAGTCAGGAGCCGCCACCTTTCTGCTCAAGGATGCATGCAGCGTGTGCGGCGTGTGCTGAGGGCCTGTCGTGGTGGTGCAGAGGGCTTGGTGCTCTGCCTCTTCCAGACGGGCAGGAGGTCTCCTGCGGGCAGCAGGGAGCCCCTGGCAGCCAGGGGCAGGTGGGACCCAGCACTTCTGGGGCACCCAGGAAAGGCAGGTCCCCTGCTGCCGTCCTCTGGCTCTGTCTGGCGTGAGAAAGCAAGTCGTTGGGAGGTCACTCAAACCTCAGCAGAAAAGGGGTCCCGACATGCCAGAGTCAACGATGGGGGAGCTAAACACTCTCAAAGCATTTCTGAGAACTTCCTCTGCTTGGTGCCATGCAAGGGAAAGGTCTGGAGGATATGGAAGAGGTCTGGCTTTGGCTAGAGCCATGTATGGAAAGCTGCAGCTGCGGCTGCTACAGTTAAACCCAAGAGACAGGAGAGAATGTGTGGTTTGGGGGCATTTTAGGCAGGTTTTGTCCCATTCTGTCTGCAAGTTTAGTTACTGCGGTATCTGCAGGGATGGAAGGAGAGCAAAGCCCTTTTCCTGCACATACAGCGCTGGCAGGGGCCATGCTCCTCTGCGCTGGCCCCATGAAGTGTGCCCACACCCCTCTCCTGGGAGAAGGGGGCCCCTGCAAGTCAAGAAAGAGCTCGCTGCATCTGCGAGCCCTTGGTGGTGCACGGTGAGAGGGTCTCAGCTGGACCCCCAGCTGCTGCACGGGATGCCAGTAGGAAACTTAACTAATGACTCTGCCCGTGAGCCAGCTTATGTTGCCTCAGCATCACAGCACGGGGGGCTGCCAGGGCTCCACGGCTTGGCATCTTGCTCCCACTTTTGCTTGCAGTGGCTGGAGGATGATACCAGCGTGTGACAAGCTGATCCAACCAGCCACAGATTGGCCAAGTTTCAACACATGTTTTTAATGCCTTGCAAATTCTCCCCTTTGCCATGCCCTAGCCAGCATGTCGCTGTGCCACAGGTGCCCGACAGGCTTCCCTTCTACAGATCCAGGGAGACCTGCCCACCTCGTATTCGCCGAAGGAGCCCAAAGCATGTGACAAGAAACAGCAGATCATTTTTTTTTGCTCTCAAATGCAAATGAAAAGCAGCAACACTATTAGCAGCGGACAGTCTCTCTACGGCTAGGCTCCCCCTTGCAACCCTCCAGCTGACGCATGAGACGACTACCTGGGAGGGGTGCTGGGGGTTGGACACCTGCTTGGCCCTGCTGCAGCCAGCTCCTCTGCGGCCATCCCCTTGCACCACTGCTCCACAGCTGGCACCCAGAAATGGCCATAAAAATGGATAAAGATGTGTTGTTTCTATGCTCGGGGCAGGAGGCAGGGCCATTTCCAGGGAGCACACGGCACTGTCTGTCACATGTTGCTGTGTCCCCATGCTGTGCTAGCCATGTGTCAGCCCGGTTTCTCCCTGAAGGACAGTGTTCAGAGAGCAGAAATCCAGAGCAGAGTTTCACCAGCTGGCAGGGTCTCTAGGGCTTTTTGCACAGGGTCTAGAGGCTGTACCTGCTCCTGGCTGGCCAGGGAGCCCATTAATCCCTGGAGATGTGTCCCCTTTTGCTGTCTCCTGGTGGCCTGGTGACAGCGCGGCCGGGCTGTGAGGGGGTGCTGCACAGCCCTGGGACGTGGGGTAAGGGCAGTGCTTTGTGTTTGCCGCTGGGGTACAAGGAGCAGAGGGGGAAAAGCCAGCTCCCGTGAAATACTGATGGCTCCAGGTTAGGTAGGTAGGGCAAACGAAGGCCTACCTCACCTGTGGGTGCTGGCTGCAGCTGTACCCCAGGCCCTCTTTTCAAAAATGCTGATGTCTCCAGCAGCCTCTAATCAATCTAGAGTATGTGGGCTTGTAGCCTCATTGGGGGCAAAACATGTGCCTGCTAATGTGCTCGTGCACAGAGCGAACAGGGGCTCAGCCCTCTCTCCCGGCAGAAGGCATGCCTCTCCCCCAGCAACCTGGGAGGGCTCCCTGTGTGCATGTCGGGCAATTAAAATAGCACCTCCGAGCTGGTGCAAGGGCTTGCTTGCTGGCCATCTCACACGGCATCCACCCCTCTCCATGGGACAACACCTGAGTTGGGGCCGGCACAGAAGCGGGGCTATGACAAGGTAAATCGTGTGGGCAATGCTGTCTTTAGAGCCTGTTTGTGTCCAGATGCTGGAGAAAGTAGGACTGGGGAGGAGACTTGGAGACAGGTCTAGGCAACCCTGAACCAGACTAGCAACAGACCTGCCCTGAGGCAGCTCCCAATTCAGGGACTGCCTTGTCTGCCAAACCACAGCAGGGAGAATCCCCCTGGGAAATGGGGCTATGTGGTGGGAAATGAATATTTGCCAACTGGATGTTACACTGTGGTAGAGCCGGAGAAGAAAAGGTTTGGGGAAGGGATGGTTGAAGTTAAAGGATAGCAGGGCTGCTGGCGCTGCTGTTGGCTCACTGGTGCTGGGGTTCATCCTCCCTTGGTTTTGTTGATACACACCGTGGTTGCCAAATGCTTGCTGTGGGTGCCTAGAAAGGTGCTTTGCCCACCCCAGCAGGTCTGGCCTGGGGAGGAAGATGCTCAAGGGAGAGAAAGAAAACTTTAGCTGGTCAGGTGGGTCTGCCCTAAAAAAGAGTGTGTACTCTTTAATACCTCACAACAGGTATCAACAGGGTGAGGATGGGAAAAGGAGTTTTCTTCCATTTGTCACTCACCATATTATAAATGTTTCTCACTGCCCTGCTGCTCAGGCAAGTCATGGGATGCTACTGTCTCTCCAAGCAGGGGTGAGAGCAGGGCAGTCGGAGTACAGGGGAATTTCCTCCTTGTGCTGAATGGGTTGCTTGTCAGCCCCAGCTCCAAGCTGCTTCTCATCCTTCTTGTGTTGCTGTTTCTTTGCCACCCATTTTCTTTTGGAGGAGACCAGAATTAAAGGTAGGGCTTATCACAGCCTGCCTTTGGGAATGGTAGATTTGTAGGGAGAAGATTCCTGACGCTGTAAAAGGTAATCACACCTAAACAGCAAAAGAAGAAGCTTTAGTTCTTCCCAGCTACAGCCAGGGTGAGGTCTAGGAGAGCTGACAGTCTGTGGTGAGAAAGGTATGGAGAGGAAGGGGTGGCTTCTGGAGGGAGGAGGGGCCTGTGCTCTTATTTTGTCTGGCTCTTACGCTAGTGTAGAAGAGCAGCCCTCAGGCCTTGGAGCCCCAAATCCTGAGCTTGTTATTAAACCCTAACATGCGCAGCACTTCACAAAATAAGAGGATGCCCACACTGTGTTGTCAGGGATGAGGTGTGGAGACTCTGGTAGCGCTGCTCCCAGGGGAGGAAGGTCCCTGTGCTTCTCTTCGCCCTTGTCTTCTGCTGAGCCTCAGCAGCGGGGGAAGGCTTTCTTGCAAAGATCCTTATCCATGGGGACCAGGAATAAGCTACAGTGCTCCGCAACTCATTTACCACACTCCACCAAACCGCCTCTGGCTGGTAATAATTTTCACTTGCTGCAGTTCTGTGTTTGGAAAATTAATTGCTTTAATAAGGAGCTTAATTAGAAGTGCAAAAGTAGAATAAACATCAGTAGTATTGGATAAGCGGCAAAGACCACTTCCATAAAGAGAGATGCTGCTCCGCCGCCCTCCCGGTAAGAAGGGGTATTAGGGCATGAGGATCGCATCGCCATATCCTGCAGCCAGGTTTCACGCCTCACTGCTGCTTCTCCTAACAAAAGCCACCCAGCTGAGTGCAATGGTGTGGTACAGCGGCCCTGTGTCGGGGGGACCTCTGATGAGATATTCTGTTTGGAAACAATATGCTTTTGCATCCCTTGTGGCAAAACAGCATTTCCAGGGAGCTCTGGCTCCCACGGGCTTTCCCCAACAGGTCTCCATGTGCAATCCCAAATCTTAATATGTCCTGGGAGAGGTGTCAAGGCACCAGAGCAGAAGCAGTGGCTGCAGCCCTCCCCGTGCCAGAGTGTAGTGCAAGGAGCCGCATCGGGGCGATGTACCTTTGTCACCCCTCACCTCCAGGCTGATTTCACAGCCTGGTCATTCCCATAGCAAAGATGAACATTTCTGACTCCAGCTGAGTTAAAGAGCTTCAAGAACAAATGAACTCCAAGGCAGAAATAGGTTATTTTCCCTCCGCCCCCTGAAGCAGCTATCAGCAAGGAAAAAAACCCCTCAATTTTCAGGGCAACTGAATCCATTTGCAAACGCATGTCAAGTTCAACAAATAGTTTGGGCTTAAATAATGGAGGGTGGCTTTTTTTCAATCTAAATGTTTTATTCCCACAGTTTCTAAACAAAACATTTCACTTTTTCATTTTGAAATAATGTTCCGTTGTGAAATACAATTTTTTAAAAAAGCATAAAGCAAGACACAAGCCCTGAAAATTAAGTAAATGGCACCGAATTTTTGTGTCAAAAGCAAGGATTTAGCCAACCCATGGTGTTTATTTTTTCCATGGTAGGTGTCAGCAAGAAAATTGGAAAATCTGCATTTCTGGGCAGCTTGAAATTATTCTTTTTTTCCACCCCTAACAGTAAGCTCAGAAATCAATTTTCACAGGTCCATTTTTTGAGCAATCTCATCGCCGTGGTCAAAATGATCTCTCCATTCTTATTTGTACCCAAAACAGACAGATAAGGAAGATCCCTGAAGCAGAGGTGCAATTCCTCTTCCTGTGTCAGTCAAGCCCATCGGCATCGCTCTGATCTAAATGAGACGGATCTCTTTCTCCCCCTGCCCCCGGGACAGCTTGCCTCGCAGGTGGTGTCAGCCAGTACCACGGTGCTCTAGCTCTGCTTTACAAGGGAAGCAGCTTATGAAACGCTTCCCTGCTTTCAGAACGAACAAAAGTCCTCCCCCTTTCTCGACATTTCCCTCAGAGGCTCCCTAGCCAGCTGCGAGGGTCTAATCCTGTGCTATCGAGCGCTCGCTGCACAGCTCCTTTGCCTGGTACTGGTGGGTGTCCAACACCCTGCGCGCTGTACAAGTGTGAATGTCCTGTCCCACACACAAAGCAGGGGAAACCGCAGATCCGTGTCCTCTTCTCTTTGTTACTAACACTTAGCCATCAGCCGTCAGAAAAGGCCCCCGCATCTTCCCACCCTCTGGCTGGCTGCTTTCGTATTTGTCTCTCTGCTTCTCTGTGGTCCTCGCTGCTGGTCCCGGCAAGCATCCCTGCCCATCTCTTACAGTAAGAGCCGGTGGTTCTTACAGGCAGAGGAGCTGAAACTGTGGAAATGCAAATGCAGCTGCCAAGAGAGGGCGTTGAGGCACTGTCAGTGGCGAGGCTGGCTGGAGAGGAGCCTGAGGTGCTCCATGGGCACAGAGGTGGAGACGAGCTGGCTGGAGACGAGCCTGAGGTGCTCCTCCTGCTAGCACAGAGGCTGCCGGCTGCTGCGCTCCGAGCTGCTCCAGCGCATGTGGCTGTCAGTTTTGCCTGTAATTTTTGCTCTGTAGACACAAAGCAAGAGTTCGTGCTTCTGTGAAGGGCTCAGCGGTGCTTCACAGCTGAGATAGCTGCGCAGCCTGGTCTCCTGCAACATCCCACCCACGCGGGCTGTGAGAGGGCCCACCTGGGCACCTGCCTACCTGTGCCTGAAATGATGGGGAAACGCGTGCTCTGTTTCTCCATACACCCCAAACATACGTGGGTGCTCTCTGCATGCATGTGTGGAGCAGGCTGCTGGTGCAGGGGCAGGAAGGGTGGCTATCCCCCCATACTCCCTGCTCCCCGCTGGCTTTCTAGCCCTTGCGGGGAGAGTGCAGGAGCGGGGTCCTGGGACAGCAGACCCCGTGTGTCAGTCAATGATGACAGGGCAGGGTTCTCCTTGCCTTTCTCTCCTCTAGCCTCAGAGACAGGGGATGTCCATGTCCTAAACTGCCCTCTGGCCGTGAGCCATGGGAGTGAATGCCCAAGCCACCTCCCTTTCTGTGGAGGTGAGCCTCGCACCAGCTCCACCTGCTCTTTCGAGGGGGAGGGCAGGGGCTGTCACCAGCCAAAGCGCCCATCCACCTCCTAGGCTCGTGTCGGCCACACTGGTGTTGCTCCCTAATGGAGCAAAACCAGCCAACTGGTTTTAAACCTGCTCTTTAAGCAGCTGTCTGCACCGCTGAGATGAACAGCTACATTTATGGAAATGTATACATTGCTTAAGGTGAAGCTAGGGTCAGTGTGTACCTGAGAGGAGAATCTCAGCCAGAGCATGAGAAGCATTTCATGTCGATTTCTGAAATCTTTAACTGTCTCTTCCATAAGAGAGATGCTGTATTTGAAAGTGAACGTTCAAAAGAAGCAAGTGAGGCTTTGCATTTGGGGAAAATAAGGGCCAGGGTTTGCAACACCAACTCGTTCCGCATCCCCCAGAAAGCCACTGAGCTCTGGGGCTCTGCTCTCCTCTTTGGTAAGGGGTTACATTAATACTGACCTAGATGCTGGCGAAGAATGGTAGAGCGGGCAGATCTCTGGACTCTGCCAGTAGACCACAATAAGCAATCCTATGGCAGTATCATTTCAAACGCCAGAGCAAGGAATTTATGTTGGAAAAACTGTTCTGAGCTCGTTCTTCGAATATAAGCACTTACTGGCTTGCAAATGGGTTTTGACCAGCGGCGTATACCCACGGTGGTAAATGGGTTTTGACCAGTGGCGTATACCCACGGTGGTGTGATGTCCCCTGTGTTTGAGTGACAGCATCTGGATGTACATTTGCCTGGTGAAAATTTACTGCTTTGATTTTTGGCCTGGATATCACATTTTGGAGGCTACGGGTGCCTGTGGGATGGAGGGAGAGAAATGTGAGCTAGATCAATGCAGTGAGGAAGGAGTCAAAAACAAAGGCAGCTGTATTTGTTGCAGGGAAAATGGATGGAGGCTGTGGAAAGCAATCACTATTAGGAGCAAGAGAGTGATGGTATCCAATCAGGAGACAAGGAAAGAGTACATTTCGGAGCAGTAACTGGTGTTAGCTTCCCGTTAACCGTAATAATAACTATATCCTGGAGCGACCGCCGAGTTCATTTAGACCCAGATACAATTATTGCATTGTGTGCAACAAGCACCCTCAATTTGCTGTGCGATATTGAGTTGGAGTCAGCTCCCTTACAGGCTCCGGTTTCCAGAGGCTGGGCTGCTAACAAAGTGCCGTCTCGCTCTCGCGTGCCATCGCTCACCACGCATTCACACACATCTATATTCTCTGATAAAATCAGGGTCTTTGCAGCTAAATGCCAGGCAGTATATTTCTCTCAGAAAATTCTCTGTCTTCCTGGCAGCAGCCTGGGAGTCCCTTGTTGTGGACTTGGAGCGCTTTGTGCTTGGAAAAAAAGCAGCCTGTTTATCTAGTCCCCAGCTCCCTGGTCCCCAGTGTGGGACTGGGGCAGGTGGACTCTGTTACGGGTGTGTTTTGGCCGGAGAGTTGTGGAAAGCGTGATGCAGGGCACTCATCAGCCGTTGGAAACACTCTCATTAACTTCAGCAGCCTTGGCGTTGCCTCTGCCAGACACAACAGAAGCCCTCAGGAGTAATAAGGCTGACACACCCCAAGCTTAAATTTGAACAAGCTTTTTAATACCCAGCTGAAGACATTACAGGAATGACCTACTTGTTTATATGTGGTGGATCTGTGAAATGTGCAAAAGGCTTTGCTCATTAGGAGAAGATGTCTGCAGGGTGGAATTGCCCCACCAGCGCCAGAGCTGCAGCCAAGCGCGCAGATTAGATGGTGCCTCCAAGGAGCTGGGCTCTTGCGTGTGTTTGGAAATTTCCCATGCTGCCCCTAATTCTTACAGACAAAATGCCTTGTGCTGTGAGGCAGGGGCGGCTAATCCTGGCCTCTAAAGCCACTCGAGGTTTGCAAGCAGTTTAGGCTCATCTGCAAAGCCAGCACTACCTTGCGCAGTGGGCCTGGGACGTACGGGCAGGGCAATGGCATGCTGTGCTCTACAAGCCACTCCGCAAGCCTGAGTAGGGTTTGTGGGTGCTGAGGCATGCCACGTTGTAATCTGGGATCCACCACTCCTGTGTCCTGATCTTCCACATCAGCATTGATAAATGTGTTTTGGACACAAACAACATCCTCTCTTTTCTACTATACAATAACTTCCAGGGGGGGGAAAATAACAGGGAGAAGCTGTGACCCACAGGCCCAAGATGATTGAGTGCTGGAGGAGTGAATCCTGCCCGTTGCGTGGTTCCTCAGGAGACAGGAAAATGTAACCTGGTACAAAAGCAGCTTCCTTGAGAGAAGAGTTTGTCCCATCTTCTGCTGGCTGAAAGTACAAAGGCCTCAGGAGCATTACTATTATCCAGGGACTTACCCTGATCTGGATTTTGAGGACTTCCTAAAACAGGATCCAATGAAGGAGCCAGAAGGTGTGTTATAACTTGATGAATATGATAACTCAGGTTTTCTGTGCGGTGATCAGCCTGTCCCACAGCAAGCCCAGCTCATCCTCTGAGAGCCTTGAATACCCAGAGCCTCTTTGATGAGCAGAGTCAGAGGAGTGGTTTCCCTCTACATTCGCCATTTGCTGGGGTGCTCCAAAGCTCGCTGTGCATGGCTATTGCAGCGACTCTCAAACCTCTCACGGTCTTATGACTTTAAGGAGGATGGAGACATGCAGCTGGGACCTGTCTGGCAAGGTAAGTGTTTGGCTTGGTGAGTCTCTCAGCAGGGAAGGAACGTCAGTGTGAAACCTTCATGCTGTTAGTCGCTCAAAGCACGCAACCATCTGCACGACTATGTTGACCAACTTGGTCCTGGTGTGACCCAAGACATGACCCCTGTGCTGTCCCCATTTGGGGCAGCCTGACCCCAAATTCCTCTGTGCTCGCTGCCTACCAGGGAGGGACCCCCAGCTGTTGCGTTGCTCTGATACCTCTGCGTGGGGAGATGGGACAGCCCTGCCGGGGCATAGGTGGCACCTACAAGGGTTCCTACTCCTTCGCCACTCCTCCCATGTCCCAGCTGAGTGCAAAGGCACGCAGTGTGGGCAAGCAACAACCCAGGTCCCAGGGGTCACAGCAGTGCAGGTGCAGCCGCCGAGTCCTTGGGCCACTGACAAGGAGAAAAAGTGTGTTGTTATAAATCTACAACCTGGTCTTAATAGCTTTGGACTACAGGCACATAGATTGAATTTCAGCCCTATATTTCACGGAGGTCACACGGTGGCATGTCAAGGCGCTATAACTGAGCAGCCCTCTGATGGTGTGTTGGACGTCTGGCAGGTGGACTAACTAGAGCAGAGAAATAAAGCGTAACAACATGTAGGCTGAAGAACGGGAGAATTTCTTAGTGGTGAGATCAGGGCTGTAAAACAGCATCTTGGGGAACTGATGGAAACTTCTCCACGATGGGGTTATTTAAAAAAAAAGATTGGACAAATGCTAGATGGTGTATATTAGCCTAGCGGTGTGAAAATCCTGGCAATTTTGTCAGAAAAAGGATGACGGGGTGCATGCTGTTCCATTTTCAGCAACTTTACTCTGAATGTTGCTTACTTTCCTTTGGAGAGTTAGGATGAAGTTTGGTTTGTTATTTTTTTTTCAGGAAGGGAAGGTTTCTTTAGCTGTTAATCCTATAGAAAAAGAAATTATTTTCATTCTGAAGTTTTAGCTTGTGCACTTTCTCGTGGACACAAGAGGGACTGGAGGAAGGTCACCTGCACCCCATAAGGATAACCTCCCACCACACAGGTTTAGACATGCTCTGTGCTAGTTGTAGAAAAGGATGCCTCTCTGCGGTTGTCAGACACGGGGAAGGGGAGAGGGAGGAGGGCACGGATCAGATACACACCAGCTGGTGCACGGCGGAAGAGTGGGTACCACCTTGCTGGATGCTGCTCTGCAGTGGCTTCCTTTTGGGCTGCCCAGTTTCCTCCATACACGGCCCTACTGGAAAGCTGAAGCACAGCAGCAGGGCTGTTTTCTGCAGCCGTGCGCAGTGGACAAGGGAAGCAACAGCCCGGTGGTTAGGATTTCCCAGCCTTGTTCCCTGTGAAGCCATCCTTGATCACATCAGCCTTACCCTTCCTACCTGCTCCTGTTTCTCAGATAGTCCCAGCATGGCCTTTCCCAGCCTGTGCATGGTGTCGCCAGCTGGTATCAGCTCAGCCAGGGGGAAAGGCCAGCAGCAAGCATTTGGCCAGCGAGCAAAGGCAGCCCTTACCCTAGCACTGGAAATGAAGGGTGTTTCTCTCCAGCGATAGCCTTCTTCAGTCCACAGCCTGAAGTTCCTGACTCTCCTCCCTTGTGTGATGGCAGCAAGCCCCTAGATTTCCGGACACCCTGCCACAGCAGCTGGCTCTACCAAGCCCAGCAGCGGTGCTGTGCCCTCTGCAGGCTACAGGGACCAGCCCCTGGCCCTACATGCTTGCTTGCACCTTATGTCAGTGGTGGCACACGAGACCTCTGTTTGGGGTGGCAGCTGGTCAGGACCAGGCGGGAAGAGGCCAGCCCTGCAGAGCCTTTCTGGGCATCCACAGTGAGTGCAGTCTTTGCCATCTCTTTTTGAGAAACACCTTTTCCTCCGTGTGAATCCAGAGGTAGCATCCCTGGCCCTGGCGGTCCCCAGGGACTGCCTGTGGGACCAGGGCAGAGCAGAGGAAGGTGCCCCTCACCCCAAGGAGCCTGCCTGGGTGTGTGTGTTGGGGGGAGCTCAGTCCTTGGTATAAAATGATGAGCTGGTAATAAATATTCAACTTATTTAGAATTGCAAATACCAGGGGAAGGAAACCAGTAAACAAAAGAGGCTGCAATCAGCCTCCTGGCTAAAAATCAGGAA
>NW_008824791.1:5044667-5055308 GCF_000699105.1 Pygoscelis adeliae
AGCGATGGACACAGGAGGAACAGAAGGCAGCAAGTGGCCAGCCAGGCCTGTGCGCTAGCAATTAAACCAAATTCAAGTCTGAGAAAGCAAAAACTCAAAAGGAAGCTGCTTAAGTTAGGCTCTTCTTAATGAGAGGCAAATACACTAGAAAATATTGCCTGCTAACAGTATTCGTAAGCTGCTCCCAAGATGTTTTGATTAAACCACTGTTGTCTTTCTAGTGTACTAATGGTTTTTAATCTCTCTTGATGCCTTGGGGCAATGGGTCTACTGATTCACAGCAGCTTGGTGAGCTGAAACTTGTCCCTGGTGAATGCATCTCTCATGCCAGAATCACGGCTTTTAATTTTTTAAAATGTGAGTTTTTAGTAAAGGGAGAACCCTTAGCATGTGAGCAGGGTGTAACTGCTGCAATGCTGTGTGCCTGAATATGAAGGGAGGTCCTCTGGGAAAGAGACACATACTTCTGCTTGGGGTACAGTGAATTACAACACTGGCACTATTTCACCGCTGGACAAAATCTAATTGCACTTTCCTGCCTAGCTGACGTGGTGGGGAGGAGCAAGGTGCCATGCCTCCTGCTGCTCCTGTGCCGACCTGCCAGAAGTGGGCACAGACCCGCAGGGGTTGCACAAAGCAGCTGGCAAAGGAAGGTCAGGCCTCATCTCGGGGGGGCTTCACACCTCTCCGACAGCCGTAGGGAGTGATGCCGGGGTGGTGGGTGGTACTGGGGGACCACCACTACCTCTTCCCTCACACAAGGCCCCTCATAAGTGGAGGAGGTCCACTGTGCTTGTCAAAGCACTGGGGGCAGAGGTGCCACGTGGGGAAGCATGGGAACGGGGTTGCAGCTGTGCCACAGCTGGGATCACTGTGGGAGTGAACTGCAGGTGTTTGGCACAGAGGCTTTGTGCCGATCTATCCCCTTTACGTTTCCCTTCTTGCCAGCAGTTATGGGATGGCCCCAAGCCTTAACAGGGCTTCTCGTGTCTAAGAAGCTTGGCTTCATCTTCCTTATGAGCATCATCTGATTGTGCCACCCAGGTAGTTCATGGGTATTGTTCTGGCTATTGCAGTTTTTAGTTAGGAGATGGGACATGAGGGGGCTGATTTCTAGTGTTCAGTGGCCCTCACGTCACACAAGACTGCTGGGAGATGAGGGCAGTGAGTTGGGTTTGATTCCTGAGGAATCGATCTCCTTGAGCTGGGAAAGCAACCCCTTTCGTGCCCTAAAGCCATGCTCTGGACTTATACCAAATTCGAAGCACACCAACCTGTCTCCCAGCGGGCAGTGTCTTTTCAGTGCTCAGCCTCCTACAGGGGTGCCTGTACCTCCCTCCCTTTACAGCCTCCCTTTTCCCCCCGTTTTATATTCAGCGTGCCTGGCCACCCTCCCTGCCACATTGCTCCACTGACGGTGGGCAGCCAGGGCTCGCCACCAGCCATGACCCCTCCTTCCCAACTCATCCCGAAGCCTGCACCCAGCTCACCGTTCCCCCTCCGTGCAACTTTCCGGCTCCTCAGTTTCCTCCCCCAGCCTCACATTAGTGGCTTTTATAGAAAAATAGCTGGGGTGGGCTGGGAAGGGAGGGAAGGCTTTTCTGTCAGCAGGTATGAGGGGAAAGCTCTGCCTGCCAGCTCTGCCTGGCAGGGGCTTGCGCAGCACATGGTGTGGGCTCACCTCCCGCCTCCTGTCTGGGCTGGGCACCAGGGAGCATCCCTGATGAGAGCAGACAGTTCCTCTGTCCTCTGGGTACAGTAGCTGCTTGTTGCTTGCGGAGATCGAAAACATTAAAGTACGAAACTGCTGCACTAGTCATTTTCCAATTCCCCACTCGGAGAACTGGCTTCCCTGGAAAATAGGTCACTTACATAAAAAGCACCTTATTATCACACCACAGCGGTGAAGGAAAGAGATGGCTCGAGAGACACTTTCATTTCAAGCCCCTGTTCCTGGGTACCTAGATATTTCTGGAAAATTGACCCTTTGGGCTGCAATTTCTCATGCTCATTTTCAGCCATAAGGTGAATTTCAGGACCTCGTTCCCTCCACCAAGCTAGATGAAGTTAGGGAAGAAAATGTGTTACATCTTAACCCTTGGGAGGGCAGTGCATCCAAACTCACCACTTTCCGTGGGGACTGGGGTGAGCCATTATCCCTGATTTTTTTATCAAGGGTGGGGAAGACTCCTAGGGACAAGTAGCCTTGTGTCCTCCCACCTCCTCCTGCAGTAAACCCCTGCCTCCCACCCTCCCCAGATATTCATTTGCTTTTCTCATCTAACTTGTGGTTGCATTTAGCCCTCCCCAGGATGGGAAATAGTCAGTGAAGGGCAACTGGATGAGGAGGGTTGGGGAGAAGAGTTCATGCTGAGCCTGAGGGCGCTTGCGATGTGGAAGGGGGCAAAGGGACCGTAGGGACATGCCCTTGTGAAGAAGGGAGAAGGTATCCAGTTTTCAGTAAAGGCACCAGAGCTGAGGGAGGGGAAGTGGGTGGGTAGAAAGAAAGGAGGGACTCACTGAGGGCATGTGTGGCTGGCCTCGGAGTCAGGTCTTCTCGAAAGGGAAAGGGGAGGGCTCTGGTGAACAGCTTTGGCTCGGCTCACTTCAAAGCAGTGATATTAGCAAAATGTTCAGCTTTCCTCCGAAAGAAAGAAGCTCTGGCTTTGGGGAACAGGCTGACTGAGAGACTCCAAAAGGCAATACCCACCTCCTTGGTCCTGGGCTGGGTGCTATGTTCTGCCTCCATTTCAGTTGGGAGATTCAAGTGCTGTAAACCTGACAAAAGAAAGCACGGAGGGTTTCCTCAGCCTCTCCATTTTAATGTTGCTGACTCCAGCCTTGGCCAGCATCCGTTTCCCCCCACTATGCTGTTCAGGCTGTGGAAGAAGGCACCTTCCTGGCAGACTTGTACTCAGCGAGGCAGGCGGAAAGGGGCCAAGGCGTGAGGGAGCCCCCAAAAGAGGAGGATGAGGAGCGGGGAAGTGGAAGGAGGAATGGGATGGATGGGGACGGAAAGGAGAGGATGCGATAACGTGGGCAGACGGGGTGGGGGGACTGTGGGTAACAGCACAGTGAGAAGCCTGTGGAGACTTGGAAGCCAGGGAGGGCAGATGGAGAATGGGCCAACCAAAGAGCAGATTGCCGACCCCCCACCCTTGCCAGCGCAGCTGCCCCAGCCCGAGGAGGAGCTCGCTGCCCTGGCACGCCATGGACAGCATGGCTCCCACGCAGTGGGGGATATCCCTGCCACCGACACCACTGCGAGACGGGGGCAGAAGGCCTGGTGTCTTGGCACAGAGGAGGTGCTTCCAAAAAATATTAGCAATTACCTTCGCAGCAGCCACAGCCAGTGAGCAGGAGTAATTTACATAGTAAGAGCTGGGAGATAGATGGCTCTTTAAACCAGATCTGTCATTCCCAGCTCTCTCCCTGTCTCTGATGCTTTGATGTTCCTCTTTGAAGAGCTCTCTTCGCTTGCTATTCCTCACTCCCTTGGTGCCGCTCCAGCTCTCCAAATGCCTTTCTCTGTCTTTCTGCCTGTGTGCTTTTGCTGCTGCCCTGGTACGCCTGCGTCTCGGCAGGAAGGACGCAGAGCGAGTGACAGCTGGCACCCTGAAAGCCAGCGCTGGCAGGGGGCTGCGGGGAGGGAAAGCAGGCTCCGGCAGGCACCGAGGCATTTGTTCAGCACGAGATCTAATGTGCCATCAAGGAGGGCAATGTGAAACAATAACAGCAATAACGCCAAGCAGCTTTCAGTCACTGTGTTGGCACCTGATGGGGGATCCAAGCGTTCAACCCAAAGGCACAAAAAGATGGAGGTGAGTGGGGGCTGGAGCCTGGGAGTTCCTGGTTCTCCAGCCCTTCAAGGGCACTGTGGGCTTCCCAGTATTTCATGTCTCACTCCACCTCTGTCCCTGGTAGGTTCAAGTCCCTGGAAAGGGAAGGAAAGGAAGAATAGACTCATGTGAGAAAAATGTTTTTGGGTGGTTGAAGTCTTAGGAGGGCTGGACACTCGGTGAAACAGGCCAGAGGCTCTTCTGAGCGGCAGCGGACATCAAGAAGTCTGCCACAGCAACAAGGACCAGACCAGAGGGCCCTATCTGTGAATGAGGCATAGGGGAACAGAGCGGGGCAGGTGGGTTAGAAGGGGTAAGTCTGGGGACAGTTTTATAAATCTCAAACTAGAGGCTGAGTATGGCATGGGAGACCACGCAACTGGAGAGCATAAGCCTGTGCTGAAACTAAGGCGTTGTCTATATGCAGTAGTTTTACCAGATACTAAGGTGTAGCTACTCAGGTGGGGTTTTACCTTGCTGCAACCCACCTCCTGCCCTGAGCTCTTACATCCCAGGGTGCCAGTGACTGAGGGTTTGGGTTTCTTCAGTTTAGCAAAAATCCCTTCACAAGCTGCATAAGCTAAACCAAAAAAAGGCACTCTAATCCCAGAAGCAGTGTCTATTCAGGTTCTTATTAAGGGATAACAGCTGAAAGAGGTAACAGCAGTGCTTTGGTTTCACCACCTATGTTGGTGAAGGAGTAAAGGGGCCTCAGTATAAATCTTTTCACATAAAGGAGATCCCTTGTGTGTGAACTTTGTAGCCCAATGGTGTGTTAACATCTCAGGATCACCTAACAGGTAAAGCTGGAGAGCAAACAACTGTCACCGAAGCATGGACACATACAAATGTTCTGCTGCTGGATATCTCATTTGTAAGATATTTTGAAAGGTTCATGCTTTTGAAATAAAAATTATTGTGGTGTATGCCCTGTATATGCAGAAATCCTAGTTCTGCCTACTACTTTTAGAGGTACTTAGGTCTATGTTGACTTTGAGAGTTGCACTTGAATTTGGGCTCAAGGTCCCAGGGCCAAAAGGTATGAAGCAGATGTTTTGACTGCAGGGACTAAGCAAGAGTTTCTATTTCTAGTGCCAATCGGACAGTACCAATCCAGCCTAAATATCCACCTGCCTAGGACAGCGTGTGTCTCCTTGCATCCCTGTCAAGAGCCTCAGACTTTTTTGGCATCACAGCCCACCTTTCCAAAAGCGGGCTCTGTCTTTGTAGGGCCACTTTGAAGTGTGCTAAAGAGGTTTTTTAGCTCCTGAGACAGGACAGAAAGCTGCTTAGTAGCTCTCAAAAAATAAATGCATCCCTTGCAGATGAATTGCCCTGAACCGGAGACTGCCTTTGAAAACACTGGGCAGCATCAGGAAATGTTGTGAGCGGCCTGTCGTTTGTAAGCAAGGATCTCAGCCCTACGCAGCGGACTCGGGAACACGGATCCCTTGTGGCGAACAGAGGCAGGCGGAGGCAGTCCATGTCTCATCTCCCTCCCCGGCCACGCTCGCAAGTAGGATTTCTGTTTCTGCTCTCTGATGTAAGCAGTTTGATTGGTTTCAGTACACCCCTGGGTTCACCAGCTTGGAGGGATAAAACGCCAGCTGCACTCTGAATGCTTCGGCTGTATTCCCTGCTGCTAGCCATGCTGCAGGGTGTCATCGCTGTTTCTCAGACCCAGGTTTGTGTAGTTTGGTGGCTAAGCTGTGCTTGCAAATGCCGCAGAGGGGCTGTTTCCCCTTCCAAATCTTTCTTCTGGCACAAAAAAGTGCTGCTTGACCACACGTGGTTAGGCACAGTACAGCCAGTCACCATGGAGGTCAGACACCGTGGTGGTTTGTGGAGGTGGGTGAGGAGCACAGGCGCTAACAGCAGGCTTTGAGCTCTTCGGGTTTCCTTTTTATTTTCTAAATAAGGACTATTGCAAGAAGAGGGGGTGGCGGTTGTTCAAGTGTGTGGCTGTCATCATTAGCACAAAAATCTGCCATGCTCAGAGACTGCTTTAATCAAAAAACATGCCAGGTTTCACCTACAGGTTAGGGACCCTCCGTCTGTTGCCGGCACTGCAAATTACCTCCAGCCTGGTACCCCGGGTAACCTGTTCTCCAGCAGTATAGGTATCCACATGGCAGAGCAGCCAGTAGCAGGGGAAGCGGCCCTTGGTTTATCTTGCACAAGCTGGTAGCCTGAGGAGCTTGATTTTCTCTGCCGCGGTGTTGGGGCATGACGAGGGCAGAATCTGGCCTTGTGGTTTCACCCTGGAAAACAAAGGCAAGCTGCAGCATCGCTAAGGCAGCATCTTGTATTCCTACCGTGATGCCTCAGGGCCAAATGACATCGTCTATATGTAGGTTTGTGTTAGGAGCAACGCTTCAGGGGAGGCTCACCGGGACACCATTTCTCACAAGTGCCCCCTGCGGTGGCCTGGTGAGGGTGTCCCTGATGAGGGACTGTGGCAGCACGTCCAACAGGCTTGGGGCGCTGGGAGGGAGATACAGCACTGCTTCCTCCTTGCTTTTCTTATGTTTTTGCTGTGGCTCCTTCTCTCTTTCCTTTGGGTTGCAGAAGACTGGGGAGTTGTGCCCTTGGTGGGAAATGAACCTCTGTGTCCCGGACTCCTGGTGCCACCTGGGAAGCAGAAGGCCAGTCCCTTCCCGATGTGTGCCCAGAGTCACTCGAGCTGACATTAAGGAAGGGAGATAGCTTGCTATAAACAGGTTGGTGAAGGAAAAGGATTATCCTTTCTCTTGTGAGTATTAGTGAGTAAACGGGCTGTGAGCACTGCCAAGTAAATCTACAATTTTTAGAAAAACGAGCACTCAGACATTGTCACCTCACTTTAATCTCCTCTTGCCTTCAGTGATTATTTTCTCCTTAGCCATTGCAGACTATCTGACTAGCAATAAGTACGGCTTACTCCACTGTTCTGGCTCAACATTAACTGTTAATGATGTAAAGCTGTATTAAGCCTGAGCTACTCTGACCATCTCATTCGAAACACCCCTTGAATGCCGTGGAACAAATTTCTCTGTAACAAGCTGTTGGTCAGTGGATTCATGCCTGCTTTGACTTGCCATTTTTGTCTTGAAAAAAAATTTTTGAGCTGAAAACTGTAGCTGTATATGTGTTGCAGGAACAGAAAATGCCTGAGACACACATTGACCTTCACTACACAAAGTGTTTTCACAAAGCTTACCTAGTCTTTAGAGGTCATCCTGCATTTTCAGTAAGGAGAGAGGGCCAGGACCCCAGCTGGCATAAATCAATGCAGCCTGCCTAAGAAGGGCTGAATTCTTCAGCTGAGAATTTGCTGAATAGTTTTTGATAGAGGGCTATAAAATCAGAAGCAGCACAGAGAGAGCGAGCAGGGAGCATCCATTCCCTAGCTGTTGTCCTACAAGAATAAAGGGTAACAGCTGACGTTAGCATGCTGGATGTTCAAAACAACAGGGAGCGATTCCTAGTACAAGATGTCGTTAATCTGGGGAACTCCCTGCCACAGTATGCTCTGGGTTTATGTTGACATGGTTCAAAAAGCATTTGGACAAACTCATGGAAAAAATCTCCTAGGGCTATTAAACACAAGAAAAACATGCCTTCTTGCTCAGAAAGCCCCTGAGCCACAGGTTATGAGAAACCAGGGAGGAATACATTAGAAGAAGGATCTTGGGCTAGCTAGAGCACAGAAAAGGTTAGCAAAACCAGTATGGGCCTTTTAGTGCATGGCAGAAGGCGACATAGTAGGAGAATAACCTTCCTGCTCTTCCAAATTTTAGCATGATTTTAAGGAGGCAGCGGCACCACACAACTAAAGCAGACAGAAATTTCTCTCCCGCTCCCTGAGATGGATTGCTGGGGCAAAGACCGGCCATGTTATCAGGGGCTAGTCCATCACCATGGACCTGAGAGAGCATCCCTGGCCACAGCGAAGATTTCTTGCAGGCTTGCTGAGGAGGAGATGACGTTCAGGCCATTCAGACTCCCCCACCTCCTTCTGGGAGAGGACAGCAGGAAAGACTGTTGACACAACAGTGGAGGAGAGAGGAAGAGGAAGGCAATGAGTGCAATGGCAAGGCAAACTCTTCCCGGGCAGGAACTGCAAGAGGGAATGAGCCACTGGCCTACCTGTGGTCTGGTTCTCCTCCTGAGCGGGGTGTTGAGAAATATTAGCACCCGGTGGCCCAGAAAGCAGCAGCCTCATGTTAAGGGGTGAAGAGGAAGCACTGTGCGCAAGGACAGGCTCTACACTTATTGTCACCCTGTCATGAACTATCCAGAAATGAAGCTTCTCCTGGGGTGAAAGGAAGGTGAGAAAACAGAGGTGTTCTCCCTTCCTGAGCAATTCTGACCACCATATGGCGGTGAGAATTCTTGTCACCGTAATTAATTCCTTCTTGGCTTTGCTCTGGCAGGTGTCCTCAGGCCTGCAGGAGCAGGGCTGTCTTCTTAGCAGCTGCAAGGAAGCGGAGTAAAAAATAAGTGGCAGGGGGTTTTCTTCTGTTTGCAGGCTGGCTGAGCTTGCATGAGAAAGAAACATCTCTTGGAGGCAGAAGAGACTCTTCAATCTCTGGCCCTGCAGACTTTCTGAGGGACAGGGACTCCCTTTTCCCCCACTGTGACTCCACCCCTGGATTATACCAAGATTGCTGAACTTGACATTTTCATACGAAGCAACTTGTGCATGGCAACAAGGAAAGTAAGCCAAAGCAGAGCACCTGTCTCGTGCAAATGTGACCTTAGTGTCCAGCAGCCACTTGACAGTCTCCATTAAACAACTCTACCTGCAATTAAAATAATCTGAAATGAGGTTTTTAACTGATGGATCTTAGGCTTACAGCTCCAGAGGGACTAGTAAATGCATATGTTTTTCCCCTCTTGCCTTCTTTTGTGCCCCCTATAAAGGAGGATTCTGCATGAGACTGAAGGAGGGAACAAAAGGCACTTTTTGATATTTTAACCCTTCTGTTTCTAGTGTAGCATAACCATCAACCCCCATCTCTGGATTTCTGCGTACTGCCGTGGTCCTTGCTCCCTGTGTTGTGTAGTATGGGGGGGCCAAATAGGCACACAGGCCATGACTGAAGACATTTCTGCTGGGATTTCCATGCCATGGCTCTGGTATCTCCTAGGGGCACGTTCTGTAATTGTGTGTTGATTTGGGGCTGGTTTCAGCTACAACCCAGACTTCTGATACAGCTGCTATAGGCCTGAAAATCCTGAGTGCACACAGCAAACTCACCTCTTCAGGGCACATAGAAGGGACCAAGAGTAGGCTGGTGATCAGAGAGCCTGGCTTGGGATATGCTGGTCGTCCTGTGGCGATGCCTTCTTCCTACATGGGGGCACAACTAGCTCTTGCTCTCTGCCTTTGCTGGCAGGTGCACCTATCGAGAAGGCTCCAGTGGCTTCTGGCATGCAGGAGGTGTTAAGGGATACTACGGGGCTCTGAGTCTATTCAAAGTGATACTGCTCACATTCCTGTACATTGCCAATAGCAAAGTCTTGCCTTGGCTGAGCTACCATTATATAGGATTTTTAAGAAATGATAGATGAGATGCTTCTTAAAAATGGCCAGTTCTTCAAAAGGGTCTAGCTTTCTACCTTTTATACAGAGGATTTCACTTTTATGAATTGAATTAGGGATTTATTTTCCCTTCCCTTCATGTAATTCTTGTTCATTGTACAACCTCTCCTTATTGACATAGTATCTTTAGCTCATGCATCATTTATTGTTATCTGAACAGTTACTGGAAAGTGTCCCTGGGTGAGCCCTAGGGAGGAACGGTTGCCTCACTAATGGAGGAAAAGTCTAACTACTTCCTAAATCAATTAACCTGAAAGGCCAGAGGACACATCCAGGCTGCTCTAAGCACATGTACACGCAGTGGTCTGTGCTGTGGGTAGCGGTACAGTACCCACAGACACACTTGTTACTCCCCGCGTGTTCCCAGCCATGCTGACAGCCTGCTGAATGACATTTCCTACTCAGCACGTATACATTCACTCCATACATCCCTACTGCCGCACGTGCACTCATAACTCACAGCTCAGCAGATGCCGGTTCCCTGCCAGCAGCTGACCCACAGGGGACACGTGCCTGTTCTCTAGCAGGCAGTTCAGCTTTCAGGCTCGAGCCATAAAAATTCATGCTGTTTGACTCTGGAAGTCCTCAAGGTAATGGTCACCTCATGCGCACACATATCCATATAATGCCTCTTTGTTCCTGCTCACTGCATGGATGAAAAGGCTAACTGCCTGCTGACAGACATCACTGCCATCGAAAGTAAAGGGGAATTTGGCTGAAGTCATTATTGCTAATCATTGACATTCATCCCAGGGCGAGGCAGAGGTGTTGGACTGCAGAGGAGCACACCTGAACTCAGCAAGCCATGAGAGCATCCAGAACAGAGCACAGGTGGAGGCCACAACACCACCGTGCTGTGGGAAGAAGTGGGACAGCATGTTTGTCCCCCGAGACCCCTGTACATCCTGCGGGAGGGGGAGAGAGAGCATAGATGCTGCGGTGGAAAGGGTTGAGAAAAGCAAACGGACTGCGGATGAAGAAGACGCAAGAGAGAAAATGGTCTGGTAAGTGGGGTGAAGTCAAAGGAAGGAGATGTTGTGGCATTTTAGAGCATGAGTTATGAACAAACGTGCAGTAAGAAAGTACAGGCACTGAGTGGAAAGGCAAGAGAAAGGGCTGAGCAGAGAAGCAGGTGGGAGAGAAGGTGACAAAATGAAGTCAAGAAAATGTGCTCATCTAGAAAGGGTGAAAACAAGCAGGAATTACTGGTAGGAG
>NW_008824791.1:5055323-5096000 GCF_000699105.1 Pygoscelis adeliae
CTTCCAGGAGGTCAACACTGTGACTCCAAAGCTGGAACACCTGGAGGCTGGTGAATGAAAGGGAGCGAAGAGTTGGTGGCACAAGAAATTCTCTGTTCAGGAGGAGCAACATTGCTTGGAAGGAAGGAAAGAAAGAAAAGAGTAGAGCAAGACTGGGCTGGTGGCAGAGGGGGTGTTTGGCAGATGTTTCTTCCATAGAGCATGCCATGCTGGTAGGAGAGGGAAAGCGGTTAACTGGGGATTGAGGCAAACTGGGGATAAGAGAGTGACGTCTGTGCAACAGGGAGTAGAAGCGAGAAGAAGAAACATGGGGCTGCACGTCTGTTGGTGTGAAAGCCAAAAGAATGAGGACCAGGGCAGGGCGGAGAGTGAGAGGTGTCAGAGGGCAGCCATGGGCATCAGGGGGACAAGAAGGAAATTTCCTTACGACTTTGCAGCTCTGCCGTTGTACTACAAAGAAGGAACCTGTGTGTAACCTACACAGGCTATGTTTTCAGGAGGCAAATCTTTGAGCTACAAGACAATCCCTGAGAGGGGGTGCCCTGAGAGCTTTTCAGGAGACGGGTCTAGGTATCAGCTTTGGGTGAGTCCCAGCCCGAGCACAGCCAGTGCATGAGGCTTTGGGAAGGGGAGGGAGCACTGGGGCTCCAGCTGGCACACCCTCTGGCACCTCCCAGGCCCTTCAGCTCAAACACCCCCCAGTAAATCCACACGCATATGCCCAGCGAGGAGTAACACGCTCTGGACCTGGTGTGTCGTTTCCCATGACGGCACAGTGGGCCATGGCCAACCCCAGGATCTCCCGGGGAAGTTCTTCTCCTTGCCACCTGTGATAGGAAGAAGGTCCCCAGCCTCACAGTGTGAGCAAAGAGGTTGCTGCAGACCGGGCTGAGAAAACCAGCAAGCCCTATTTCCAGGCTTGCGCCACTGACTCTTGGCAGACATGAAAGGAAGCTGAATCACTGTATTATAATTTCAAGCTCCATTAAAGAAACATGGGGATGGGGATAGCGGAGGGAAGGAGAGGGCAGGGAGGGATGAAGAGAAAATTGAACAGAGCAGAGTAGCACTTGAAGGGGAAAGAAATGTTGCTCATAGGCTCAGAAGGGGGAATTGCAAACAGCGATGAGATTAAAAGGGAACCCTTGAGACCGCCTCTTTAAATACAGCAAGATTCACTTACTCCATGCTGAGCCAGGCTTGTTGAATGCTGGAGGCACGGTCCCCGCTGAGGTTTGCCAGCTGATCAAGCAGTGGAAACCTGTCTCTCCCCATATACCAGCAAGTTGCCCTCTTCCACCTATGTTATCTAGGAATTCCCATTGATAATAAATTTACTGCGGAGTGAGGCTAGTGGGGAAGCTTTTTACTTGACTACCCTTCAGCATTGAGCATTTTAAGTGCTCTTTTATCCAGGGGGATACGGTCACATCAGACTTGGTACCATGTGTCTGGGAGTGCAGCATGGGGTATCTGGGTGGAGCTTCTCTTGTGCAGGGAGGGCTGTGTTCACTTGCTGGCCCTAAAGGTAGGGAGGAGACCTAGGAGGTGGAAGAGGAAAAAGCAAAGAGTCTGAGAGTACTGCCCATGGCGGCTGATCATAGAATAAGTTAACCCGCTCTCAGAGCCAGGGGACAGAGTGCATGGGGCAGCTTTGCTGCAAAGGGAAGCAAGGTGCCCAACCCCGCTAGCTAGACCCTGACCACTTCAGTCTGCTCAGGGGCAGCTGCAGGACGTTCACATTGCAAGTGTTGGTCTGACTGCGACCTGGAACCAGTCTGGAAAGTCTTTGCCAGGTTCAACCCTTTCTCTCCCTTAGGTATAATGTCAGCAGATTTTTTAATAGCTCATAAGGGTTGGCCAGACTCAGCATTTGGGTGGGAGGCAGACACTGAATTGCTTGTTGCTGCAGTTGTCCCACAGGGGCTACAGGCGGCTTCTGCTCCATACCCAGCTGAGGTCCTGTCCACTGTGAGGAGTGGCGGTGCTGCTGACTAAATGAAGGCTGTAATGGTGTGCAGCTGGAGAAACGATGACCTAAATGAGACCTCGTCACCAGAGACACTCTTGTCAATGTCTGAAGCACAGTGGTGTTCAGCCTGATGTCCTAGTCAGTTTTAATGGGTGTAATGACATTCACGTTACACCAGATCTCCTCACCCCCTCAACTGCAATTTCAACTCTTATCCCCACATCCCACACTTTGAATTTTTATGGCCTGACAATTGAAGGAGGCTGAATTCCTTGGAACAGTGACCGGTTTCCATTTGCTCTGACAAATGTTAATGGGGCTGAATAAATAGCAAAACCTGGTCGTAATGTAACAGGACAATCATTACTGCATTTCTTAAGCTGTTGCCTGGCACTGCTATGTGCCATTTGGTATCTGCCACATTATGCCTTAGGAGCTCCTGGGTCTTTGGGGTGTTTGCTTTGTGGAAATGAGAACAACTGCTGAGCTCTTCTGGCTTTGGTTTTGTCCATACAACCCACGCGGAGGCTCGGGAGATGGGCAGCAGCCAAGGCAGATCACCCTCTCTCCACACTGTTGTCCTTCCCCGCGGCCATGCTGAGAGCTGAGCAGTTTGGCTGGGAGCCCACGGGCTGACCTGCAAGAGAAGAGCTGTTCCCCACCAGCCATGCCCCCCCACCTTCCTGCTGCGATGCTGGGGCAGAGAGGTGCTGCCAACCCAAACACCAGTGCGGCCCTTCTTTGGGTTTGGGGGTTCTGGCAGACTTTATGATGTGTCCCCTTGGTTTCTGGACTGCCTTTTAACCCTGGGGGTGGTGAGGGAATGGCCAGGATCCTCCGTTAATCAGAAATAAAAGCACTCCTGCTTGGCCTCTAAGCCTTTCCTAAGGCTGGTGGATCTCAGGAGGTGCCATGTTCAGAAGTGGGAACGTTAAGGCCGTAGGAAAGACTAAAACCCGCTGGGCTAGAGACTCTTTTGTATTCACAGCAGTGCTTTTCCAAGGGAGTTTAAGCACACACCTTGTTCCCAGCTGCGAGTCTCTGGCTAAATATTCCCTGCACCCAGGACAACAGCGTCCTAATCCTAACAGAGGCCCCAGGGTACTATTGTAATGCAAATAATGATAAATAACAGTAATAATAAAACTCCACCAGCACATGCGCCAGCTCCCTAGCAATCCCAAACCAGCCATAGCAAGTTTCATATCACCCAGGTTATGTAAAGGAGCGTGAGCATTGAGACTGGAGCTGTCAGGGAGGCGACCAATTAGCCGGTGTAGCTGCCTCCTGCGGGCAGCAAATCTGCCGGCGTGCGGGTCGCCGCCGGGGCCAGCATGCCTTCTGGCGCAGGGCTTGCTGCGCTGGGTCCCAGGGCTACTCTGCATGTGCAGGGCCGTAACTCAGCCCGGCGCTAGGGACCATGCACAGATGCCCCCGTGCCGCGACGGTGGAGGGGAGTCTGTGGAGAGTGTGGGGGATAACGTGCCTCCTGGTACCTGCACATAGGCAGGGGCACATGGTGTAATTAAGCCGCCTGTGATGAAGCGCCTTTTCAAAGAGCGGTAGTGCACGCTGGTGTCATTTAAATCAACTTCAGATTAAAATCTTCTATTCCTGTTTTTTTGACAGCCAGCTCTTTGTGAGGGATGCGAAGAGGGCTGCTGATATGGAGCAAGGGCTGGCAGCGGTGGCTGGGAGGGCGTGAGAGAGCAGAGGGGGGCCTCCCCGGTGCTAGGGCCGGAGTCAGCAGGCAGCCTGACAAGGGAGCTGTGGCTGCTGTGACACGTGCTGCCCACTCGGGCTGTCCCTGGGTTTTGGCCAAGCACTGCTACCACACCGTGGGCTCTCTCGTCGGGCTGGTTGCACCTGCAGAAGGAAGGTTAGTGCAGCAGCTGGCTGAGGTTGGAGGCGATGCTAGAGTCACATGTGGAGAAGCCACCTCCCCGGTATTTTCCAGGAGTTCATGACTGTCAGTGAAAACATCCCGCCGTGCTGCCTTTTCTTCCCTGAGGTCCCAGATCCTGATCCTGTGCTCTTCAGACCCAGTCCTTTATACTGAGCTGATGAGTATACAGAGGTAAGTTTTTTTATTTGGTAGCATTTTTATATTCTACTTACCTCTGTTGCTTTTAGCCGTTGCTCTGGCTTGGCTGTCAAGTATAAAGCAATAAGAAATTATGCTCTGGAGTCTGAGTGCCTCCCATAGGAGTCTGTCTCCTTCAGAGAAAAGGGTCGATTAAGAGAAATTAGCGTCCTAAAATTTTGCCCTTTGGCCACTGCAATCTACTGTTACAGCTTTAGGCAAGTTTAGCTTTCTTCCACCTGTTCAGTGTAGAGCAGCAGAAGACCGCAGAAGGGAGCAGACAGGTGTAGGCAATTATTAATAACCAGGCTTCTCCTTCCTGCTTGCAGTTTGTTACAGCCCCACTTAAAAGAACACGCAAATGGGCATACGGGGACCCACTGAACCACTTTCCTGCACTAGCTGTGGTGTACTGTCAGGGACTAATAGGAAATGCTTAGAGAAGGCGCATACGGAGAGGGCAAAAGCAGACTGATGTGTCCTCGGGTAAACCTTCCCATCTTCGCGCAATAACCAGTTCAAAGGCTTCCTGAGCAAATGGATGTGCCTAGACCTTCTACTGGAATAGCTACACACAGGTCCAGCCTCCATGCATTTGTCTAGTGCCTTTGAGCCCATTCATATTTCAGAACACGAAACTGGATTATTTCTGCAAGGTACTATAAAATCAAAACCTGAGAAGATGTTTCCTGCCACAGAGTGCCTACGCAGTAAATGGGAGAGGTAAGAGAGGACTCCAGGCAGAGGAGGAAGAAGCGTGAGAAGGCAGGGGGACTGTACTGGTCAGCATGCTATGCGGTAGCCTCGGCACAGCAGCAGCCTGGGGCTTGTGAAGTATTGTGCAGACCTCAGGTGTGCTATAGGAGGGACTTAGAGGAGAAGGAGGAGGCAATTTTTCAGATGTTTATGGGAAGCCTTCTCCAGTGTGAGGGACAGCAAGGCAGAAAGCACCAGTGAGCATTGTGAAAATATGACACATGAGCTGATGGAGGTAGGAGTTGGCATGTCTCTGGTGAAAGAGATGAGACGTAGGAGCAGAGGAGGTGTAGATTCCCTCTTATCTCAGATACCTGGGGGAGAGGGTTTTGGAAACTGCGTGGATGTAAGCATCTTTCCACTCTGGAAAAGAATCAAGTGCTTTGGGGAGTGGGTAGGACAGAATGAGAAAATCAAACTGCCTCTCCTTCCACCACCACCCAAAAACATCACACTGAGGCCTCCCAGCAAGGGGAAGTGAACTTCCGCTGTATTTCATTGTGCACGATTAAACGGGACCCTTTAAGTCTGAAATCAGGATGAGGTGTGAAACTCATTTAAATAACTGGCAAAGGAGGTATCGCGCATGTGGGCTTGAGCAACCACATGGCAGGGCCGAGGCGCTGGGGTGGCGTGGCGGCAGATTAAGGGAAGGCAGGGAGACGTGTGAACTGGGATGCCCCTGCTGAGACTCAGCTGACACCCATTACCAGTGGGGAGAGCATGCGCCTGGGCGGCTGCTCTGACTCACCCCCAGCTGCTCAGCCCTGGCCTCTTTTGTGGTCCTCTCTTGCTCCTGGGCTGGGGATTTCAGTCCTGGGACCTGCCTATCAGTACCATCAGAAACTGTAACGTAGCATGATTGGTAAAATGTATCTCGGCCATCTTCCCATTCAAATGGAGAAAACACATGAAGACACAAACAAACTATGTATAGAGATCTGCTGTTACCAAGATGTCTGGAAACAAGGTCCCTCCTGCGCACGCCCTTGCACCAAGTGTGGTAATCAAGATGGGGAGGGCTGGGTCTATTAGAGGCAACAGGGTGAAGGCTTTTAAGTTTCCTCTTTCACTGTGTTTCCTCCCTAAGGGCAGCCCCACTTACCATGCTTGTCTCTACCACAGGCTGAGGTGTAGCTGTGTGCCTTTAGGATAAAGGTAAGAGAAGACTATCAGCCATTGGGACGGTTCAGTGTGGTTGCCCATAGGCTGCCTGGGCACCCACGGAGTGCATGCAGCAGAGACCTTAGGTCGCTTCTGTCCCTATGGTCCCTGTTTCCTAACAGTATTATTTATTTTTTCCCAGGGGCTAAAGTCCCTCCACTTATAAAAAGGTCAGCCTTGCGAGGAATGCAAGTACTCAAAATACACCTTTTATAACATCATTCACAGAATTTTTGTTCTCTTATTTACCCTGGCCAAGCAATTCAGGCCCCAGATAGGTGTCCCTCAGTTCCCAGATCTCTACATTGCCCCCCAATCCTTTTTTTTACTGTCTGGTGAACAGCATTTTTGGGTCCCACTGGCCCAGTGCGACTTGAGGAGACCTCATGGGCTCAGGTACAGGTTTGTGCCTGGGAAGCCATCAGCCCTGGTGAGGGTTTTGGGAGGTGTGAGGGGCCCCAGGATGCCCACCTCTTCTGGGAGAGCTCCCGTGCTCCCTGCCGAACGTGGAGAGGAGGGTGCAGCCTCACAGTCGTGATGCTCCTGTTGCACGCTGAAGCTGAAATGCCTGGAAGGACAACTTAGCTGTAGCTTTTCTTTATCCTTTTTTTTTTTTTTCCTTTGCCACACTTCAAATAATTTGATGTTGAATATTTAAGACTGTTTTGTTGTCTTCAGTTCACCTCATCTGACCTCACGATCTTCAGGATAATAGCAGATGATGATGAGGATGATAATATTCTGCTGTTTTACAGTGCCACTTTCCGAGGCTCCGCGAGCCCTTTAGCAACGGTTATGTGTTAAGGCCTGCAAGCCATCTAAAGTAGGTTAATTTATTACTCCTGCTCTGTGTATGGTGAGAAGCTGTGACTTGTTCAAGTGAGCTGGAAGGAGAGGCGAGACTTGTGGGCTTGAACCATAGGGCAGGAAAGAGACCTTGTGCTCTCTCAGCACGTAGCGTGGCTTGTATAGCTACGTGTCCCGAGAAGGGGATCTGCCTGGAGTAACTGGCACGAGGGTACGCAGGAAGTTAGGCTAAATGGAGAAGAGGGAAGGTCCCTGAGGAGCTGAACAAAAAAGCTGTATCTGTAATAGTAGATAACAAGCTCCCAGACTTTATCAACCAAACATGTGTATCGACTGCTGTGAAAAGGATGGTGATGGATAGTGTATGGATTAGAGACGAGGATGGTGAGTAGGAGGCTGGATGAGCTACCAGGGCTCTCACGTTGGGGGGCAAAATCCTCAATTCCTAAAATAAATGAGGTCTTCCAGTTGCCAGCCTGGCCACCCCTCCAGCGCAGCTGGCTCTTGTCGGCTCTGGGGCTACAAACCCTCGACCGCGAGAGCTCCATCCCTGTGCGGGGCGAGAGGCGAGGGCCGCACAGCCGGATGGGAGGGGATGCCCCCAGCTGCCGGCAGCCTGAAGGGGAACAGCGAGGCTGCGGGAAGAGGGCAGGTCACTCATATTTTCTCTGGAATGCCGGAGGCAAGAGGCATTATGGAGGGGAAGAGAAGAGCAGCAAAATGGTTCCCGTGACCGAGCGTGGAGCGATCTGTTTCTGCCCCAGCTGCGTGGTAATGATGCCTGCACCGTGGCATCGGAGGCTGCTGCCTACCAGCCTGCTGGTGGGGCAGGGGGGGCCGCCAGCTGGGTGGCTCTCCGGGGGGCTGTATACTTGTTTTTCTTCTCTGTGACATTACATAATGTGAGGTAGAAAATGTTTGTACAGTAGCTGTATCGGTCCTTGGGGTGAGGGAGGAAAGGAAGGAGGCGGCGGATAATTTGAGGCTCTTTATTAGACCAATAAATCATTTATAATGCACTAGCTTTCAGGCCAGTCCCTTATTGCTCATGTCAGCCACAGTATGTTACATAGCGACTGAAGCGAGCAGAGCACGCGCCGGCTCCCCTAAATCAGAGGGGCAGAGCCAGGCTGCACAGGACGGGCAAGGCGCCGGTGCTGGAGGCAGGACCAGGGCTCACCATGCTGGGGCAGGGGGGAGAGGACAGCTTGTCTTTCACAGGTCTTGGGGACAAATCCAGCACAGCTGGTGACAGGCACTTGGCCTTGCATGAAGCGTGTTGTAGCAGCCCTGGTCCCCCCAGGGTGAAGGCGAAGCATCAGGAGCTAGTGATAACTGAGGGACCAAGCAGTGGCCGTGGGCACCTGAGGGCAGGTGGCCTTGGGCATGTCACCTAGCCTCCCCACATCACCTGCAAGCAGAGATAGCTGGCATGATATAGGGGGTAATATACCCTAATGCCCCAAGCCTTGGCTGGTGGGGAGCAGAGGGCAAGGCAGGTTTTCCTGGTGACACTCTGTTACAAAAGTAATGGGGGCGTCCTACACCTGTCGTCTTCGTATTTTGGGGTTTTGGTGGAGCATAGTCCCTGAGGCTTGTCAGGCAAAAATCTCTTGGGTTTCTTAGGTGCTCTGGGTGCCAGTGAGGTTGCTGAGGAGGAATGTCACCCAGTTGGGAAGGACTGTGCACTCACCTAGTCACAAGTGGGTGGTTTTTTGGTGGTTTTGGTGGGGTTTGGTTTTGGGGTTTGGGGTTTTTTTTTTGGAAATTCCTTGTTTCCCACATTTCACAGTTGTGCCTCATTCAATTTGAAATCATCAAGTTCTGCAAAACGATGCCTTTCAATAGCCTGCCTGCATTCCCAAGTGCTTCAGAAGGCATCAGTTGGCCTAATGTTTTGACAAACTATACCTGTATCGATTTTCCCTCCTCCTCCTTTCCTCCTCTCCCTCCTCCCCCAGCAAAGAAACCGCTTTTGATAGCTTATCTCTGGAGCTAGGCAAGCACAACAGAGGAGGCAGATAAACTCTCCTTCCAGGAGAGTTCACACCAGGGTGGGCTCCCAGGGCATCTGAACAAACATGCTTCCCTGTTAAGCAACCAAATGCTTTTGAAAGGGGGACCACTGAATTGGCCGAGCATGTACTCCTGCCAGTGTGCTGGGATTTGAACCCCCCCCAAAAAAGCTGAGCCGCTTCAAAGGAACCTAATGGTGAGAGGTGTAAATATAAAAATCCTAACAAATACCATTCCCTGTCATGAAATACACATTTGGGGTGGAAGGGAATTGCATGGCACGCCTGTTTCTGTGGGATCTGATTTAACTGTAAGCTCCTTAATATGTTCTTTGCATCCTCATGGACTGTCTGATGGAAGCAGTGGCTAAAAGCAAATTGTAGGGTGAGAGGGTGAGTCTTGCTGGCAAGAATTAGCAGTGTCAGGAGAGAAATATCGCACATCTAACTGACTGAATTATGCATTATGCTGCAAAATCCCTGATGTCGATATGCAAATGCTATTCCCGTTGTTTTGCCTGTGATGATTGGCAGCAAAAGAATTCAAATCACATCCACACAGCAATTGTCCTGCTGTAACTAAGTCTCTCTTACCCAGGTGGGTACGCTTGTGTGGGCAAAATCTATGCAGTATACTAGGTGCTTTAGGAAGAGGTTAAAAAAGGATGCTGAAAACATTTTCATATGTTCAACAATACAAAATGTTGTCAGGTTAGCGTGTACTCACTGTGGCACCTTCTCCTTTTTCTCATGGACACTATAGGCTAGATGTTACTCCAGACCTTGGGAGGAGTAGGCGAAGAAGTCCATACCCAGGCAATGAAAGTGGTTTGAGGCACACACCTCCATGAAAGGACTTTTCTCTCTCCAAACAAGATAGGAGGATGGGAAACAGAGCCAAACAAAATGTCATCCCCAATACAAAGGAGCAGTGGGGTCAGCAGTGTACCCTCTCCATGTGGCAGGACTAAGAGGATTGTGAAATTATGTGTAAACAATGGTAAGAAAATTGTTATTTTAATGAACACAGGATGGTTAAAATTGCCTGCTATTAGATCTTGCTAGTGTGTTTGCCGAAGAGCAGGTAACAAAGCTAGCAAACAGAATCTGCTTTTATTTGCTGCTTAAGTTGCCTTTGCCCTGCTACCAGAAGACATAAATCAGTTACTAATTGCATTCCCAGTTTGAGGTGCTGTGAGCATTCATATGTTTAATCTGTCCTGGGTGCTTTTAGAAAGAATTACACTAAGGTGAGGATGTGAGTTGCACAGAATTGTCTTGCCCCTGTTAATACCTTACCTTTCACAAAATAAGGCTGTGTGAAAATCTGATTCCCCCCCCCCCCCCCGGTTTGGTGACCAAATTAAAAATTTGGACTGAAGAAAAGTGGATATGTGAGGTTTAAAATAACATTTTGTTTGCATTCTCTGGATGTCTCTCTCTTTCAGAACAGAACTTAATCTTGAAACACCACGACTTCAAGATGTTTGGGAAACAACTAAACAAATCAGAAAATGTTTTACCAGTAAACTGCTGAATTATAATGGTTGCTGCAAAATGGCATTTTATTTTTTTCCCCCCTCCCACAAGTGGAATAACCTATCTGCCTAAGGAATGTAGCCCATCCCAGGTTATGAGCTCCTTAAAGGATTGTGTTATGGAAAACAAAACATGGATTTGATTAGATCGAGAGCAAGACCTCAGACCCCTGTGCCACCACCGCTGCCAGCCTCCCCAGCACCTGAGCCGGAGGGGACAGGGACACCAGGGCTCGGTGGGGAGCTGGGAGAAAACGCGGCAGCCTTTTTCTTTGGGGATGGTGGGTCTGCCTGCCATCATCCCCACAGGGCTGGCGGGACCCCTCTGCTGCTCCAGACCTGCCTCGGTGTCGGCCCTGCTCCCCACAGGGGGAATGGCTGCCAGGAAGGGACACGAGCTGGCCCCTGGTGGGGGACTAGGGTGTGGACAAGGTGGGAGAGTGGGGAAGGCGAGGGAAAGGAGAACTGTAGGTCTGAAGATGAAACTGAAGATGAAAAGGACAGGGAGAGTGGAAAAGATGTCTTCTTGTACCCATCCTGAGGTGCTGGGGAAGTCAACCTAACAGAGGACAGGAGAGGGTGTGTGCCATCCAGGGGAGTTTGGGTACCATTAGCACTGTCATGCAAACAACTTAAACTTGCATGACAGAGCATTCTGTTGGGAAGAAAGAGTTAAAACAATTCTGAGCCTTGCAAGATTCCCAATCTCAAACCGTAGCTGTGGAAGACCAGCAGCCGAGGATTATAAAGATAAGAGCGAGGGAAACACACAAGAAGGAGCTGGTGGAGGATCAGACCACAGAGTAATAACGACAACTCCTCCCAGGGTGAAAAAGTAGGAGATAATCCCTGGGCCAAGGAGCATGGAAATCGCCCAGTGCCTTTGCTCGGACAGAGAGCATTGTCAGTCTCCTTTCCACCCTGAAGCTGTGAGTGTTAGCTGTTGGGATGACGCTGGGGCTGGGAGAAGCCCCTTTGCGACTGCCCTCGCAGGGCTGGCGCAGGGGCGGTGGTGGAGTCACTGGCTCCCCTGGCATCAGGCAGCAGCTTGCCACCAGCAGTCCGTGGAGGGGTCGCTGCCCGCAGCGCAGGCAGATGCAACCTGGCAGCCTCTCACACGTGCACACGCTCCTCGGCTGCTGTCTCCTCTCATTTCAACTGCTTTGCTGCATGTCAGGCATGCTGAAGGGCCAGGAAAAGATGGGGTAATCCAAGTTCACCTACTGGCTTCCCGCCTCAAGCGCTCTCGCCGGTCCTCAGCCATCGCTGCTTCGGTGAGTGCTCTGCCACGTCCCTGCCACTTGGCTGCCCTGGAGCTACCCAAGGGGTCGTGCTGCCTAGCAGGTCCTCCAAGTGGGCAGTGATGAGTTGAAGGCATGCTTCAGGTCTGTGTTTGTAAGCAGGAGGTGATTACAAAAAGTGGAGCCCCGGACACGGTTCTTCTAAGGCAAAGCGACCTTTGTGTTCACGCTGGCTTCTTCCAAAAGTGCCAGTGCTGCAGGTGTGCCACTGCAGCCTTTCCAGCTCATTTTTCAGTCCTTGAGCTGGACCCTATCTTCCCCTTTTGCAAGGCAGTTTTTGATTCTGTAGGCAACCTGATCTCACTGTAAGGATTTGTGCAAGGAGTCCTGTGGCTTCAATAGGACTGCAAAATGACTGACTGCATTTATCCAGTCCATTTCAGGATCTGATTTCTGCTGTTAAAAGCTAAGAGGTTACATGGACATTCACATGGCCCAGCGAGAGAAACCTTCTCTCAGGATCTAGACTGACTTTCCTGCACCCTTCAGACACAGCGTTAAAGACTCCATTGTGGAAAGCTTGGAAGGTGGCTCTAAGCAGAGGCAAATCTGCAGGTCTAACCTGGCAGTCTGGCTGTCTCCCATGGCTGCAGTAAGGTGGAATCTCTTCCCATTTCCCCAGGATCTGACAGATTTATGACTCTGATAGCATCTGGAAAGTAAAGTAAAGTCAGAGCCAGGCCTACGCTCACAGGCAAAGGAAGAAACAACCAGAGCTGAGTTTTAGGCAGCTCAAGGACGGAGAAGAAGGGATGAGTGGAATAAGCTGCCCTCTGCTGCAGGCTGGCATGCTCACACGTGCTATTTCCTCTCCAAACTGCAGGGTGCTTGGCCTGGCCCCCTTGTTTTGTCACCAGGAGAGACAAGCCCAAAGGGAGTAAGGCTTGCTTGGATGCAAAACGTGGGTTGTGCTGATGGACCTGTCCCGCTGACTGTGGAGACTTCTGAGATCTGCTGAGTCTGGGCCAGGAAGAGGGCAGGCACCCCGGGAAGAGGGTCCCTCATCCCTGCATCATACACCAGGAGCAGCGTGGGATTTGTGCTCTAGCCCTGGAACATCCAAGGTCTGGAGCTTTCAAGCAAGCTTAGGGTATCAGGCATTTGCCCCTCTGTTGCCTACTAGGTACTAGTGCAGATAGAATATGTCAAAATCATGGGGCAATCCCCTGGATTTCTGACTCCATCGCTTCTTGTTAGGAGTGGTTTTTTTACTCTAGTGACAGTCACGCTACATCCAGAAATGCATGTAGCGTAGGTGAGTCAGGGGCATGGTAAATGCTGGAAGGGGCAATGTGGATGTGGAACAGACCAGAATTGCGGACATAGCTGGGATGCTTTGATCCAGGTGCTTAGTGGAACAGCCCTCGGGGGCCATCATACAAAACAGCACAGAGCACAGATGCATATCAAGAGCCTTTTCCAGCAATTCCTTTGTGGAAAAGCTAAAACCATAAAATACTTCCCTGTAACTCTGCTCTTGCAGCAAGGATTTGCTCTACACCACTTCCCTTTTGCAATGTGCTTTTTTTGTCTTCACAAAAGGCTTCCTTGGCAAAAGCGAGCTGCCAGCTGGCCAGATCTGGCCAAGGGGCTAACGGAAGTATTCAGCTCTACGCAGTTGCACCAGCAAAATTGTCTATTCAAAGAAAAGTCATAGTTTTGACTCTGGTTTTTCATCAGGGTTTATTACTCTAGGGCCACTGCCAATATAATTTTTTTCAGCCAAAATGAAAAAAAAATCCTAGCGTGTTCAAGTCATACACTTTGAAAGCATCCCTTGTCCTGGCTGGTACCACTGCTGATTCCCCTCCCTTCTCTCTTTTTGGTCCAAGCGGTCAACGTCTTCTCAGTGTCGCTTTCCTCCTTTCATCCCAGGAGTGGAGAGAAACGGTGATTTACCCATTTCACTGAATTCTTATTTTTAAACGATGAAAGCATTTTAATTCCGATGGCTTTAATACCATCCCTGCCTCCCCTCCTCTTTCCTTTTTTAAACCACCTCTAAACCTTGGGGATGGAACTGGCTGACAGGATTCCTTTAATTATCCTCACTCCCAATGCTCATCTCTTCCACAGTGCCTTCAAGGGACACCACTACGAAAGGTGCTATACACACAAGCAGTACATCCAAATTGAAGCAGAGAACAAAAACAAAATGTCAAAAAATCCACCCTTAAAGAAATTAATAACAAATACAACCAGGCGCATTTCATACGGCCCATTAGTCAGTAGTGCTCAGATACCATGGTGATGAGCATCCTATAAATATTTCCACAGCAGCAAAACTGTCTTAAAGGGACCACACAGCAGCTCACGTGCACCTGGACAGAGCGCTTCTCTGGAGGCACCTCTTGTCCTGTCCAGACTGCATGGCTGGCACCTAAGCCGCGTGCCTAAGGAGGAAGCCAGCACCATCTGCTTTTCTTTTGCCTGTCACAAGCACCGGGAGCAGCACAGCCCTGGCATTATGCCCGTAAGTCTGCAGTTTGACCCCAACACATTGCTGGGGACAAGGGCGGTCTACGCTTTACTGCTCAGCAGTCTCTCAAAGCCAAGGAGCCGGGCGAACGCTGCATCCTTTGGCTGCACATCCTCAGCATCACCCAACCTGCGCCTTCACACAGCACAACTGCAGACAGCAGCTTGAAGATATGGCTTGTATGGAGCCAGAGGTATGCTTGCTTATCCTCCCAGAGGCAAACGTTTGTGGAGCAGAATAGCACCTGATCAGGTCGTTAAGCATTTGGGAGCTCCTGTTCACAGATCCTCCTGAATAAAAAGGAACCTAGCAAGGGGGGGAAGAAACATGCCCAGAGGTTTAGGTTGCAGCAGCCAACTTCTGCCCACGCTGCAGGAGAGCTTTGAATTTCTTGCCCTTGATGTAACCACCACCAGAAGTTTGTTTTCACAAACCCTTCTTGTCTTGAAAGCTACAACTCACACCTCAGTATCTCATCTGAGAAGAAATGCGTAACCCTGTTATTAAGCTGTGGGCAGCATCACCTGGAGGGCGATTCTTTGCACACCTGCTGCTGTTCAGAAATAGATGGGAAACTTCATATTGCAAAATATTTTTCAAAGGACAGCAGCTCCAGTGGAATATGGGGCATAAAAACAGAGAGAAATGATGCTGTGAAAAAAAGCTGACCTAGCCTTGATGCTGAGGGCCCGATACATGGTTGCTCTGAGTGCCCGTATAAAGAGCTAGAAACCACTTGGAGCTGCTACCTTACAAATGTTCCTAGTAGAAAGGTTAGGAGTAGGAAGAAAAAAATGCTATTTCTTGCCTATAACTTAGTGCACTCCTTGCAGCAAGAATTGGAAAGGGGTGGGAGCATGAGTTGGTTGGCCTTATACCCTCCTTGGGTGCCCTCCCACGACAGCTGTAGCTAGTCACAAGATAAGGCAGAGAAGGGCAATGCAAAGGGTAGGTATATATGCCTTGGTGCCCATGGTGAGTGTGTTTCTGTTATAGTCCTACAGGAGCACTTGGGGTGGGGATCAAACTCTTTTGGTGAAAGTATGGCAGTAGCTGGTTGGACTGGCTATAGGATGGGTGGAGATGAAGAGACCTTCAGCCCTAATCGAGGAACTGCTGCTCGCTCACTCTATTGCTGCAGGCAAGTCTTCTCCCTCCCTCCCTTCCCGTCTCCCCCATCGCATCCTGCACTCTTTCTGGCTTTCTAGCCTGGTGTTTGTATGGCAGTTCCTGAATGTGTCCCAGGTGTATTTTGTTTCCCTTAATTACACTTTTTAAATGATATCTTGAGGTTGTCAATAAATGGTGGCTGTCTGGGTGCGCAAGCAGTATAGAAACATAGTGCTAACCCCCAGGTGCTGGGGTATGTTGGTAAGTTACTTGTCTGCCCTATTTACATGGAGTTTCTTTTTGATCCTTTGGCCTCTCTCAAGGGAAGCACAGCACTAACTGAGAAAATATGTATATTTTGGCTTTCAAAAACTATTACACTTTGCAACTGTCACCCAGACCTTGAGCTTTTTGGTTGCCAGGGAAACATTGCGGGAGATAACCTGATCGCAGCTGCGAACTGCATCCCTTCCTCTCCCGGTGCTAAACTTGCGCTTCCAGAAATGCCCGCTCTTGGCTTGGGGTATTTCATCTTTAGAAAGCAGGGGCTTGAAAACAAAGGTTATTTACAGCCCAGAAGATATTTCCTTCTGAAATGAAACTATCTGGGAGGTCTTGCTCTTTGGGCTCAAAGCACGTGCGAGGCAGCGGCTCAGCAGCAGAGGGTTTTGTTGTGCTCCGATAATATCAGTGGCTGCTGGAGTGACCATGACCCTATCCAGATAACATGGGATGGAGTTAATGGGGGTTTTGTACAGTGTCAGCTCCATGTTTGAAATACTCAGGCTCTCTGGAGCCATCAGCTCAGAGCATCGCAAGCTTGAGTCAGTGCTGTACACTCCAGATAAGATAGATGGAGCCTCCTCTCTAAGACCCACCATAAAAAGGGGTGCGCTGAGTTGTCCCAGAGGGCTGTCAGGGATCACGTGCCTCTTCTCACAGTGAGAGAACCTCGTGCTGTTGTTCTCATCAGAAACATTTCTTATTCTCCCCTTATATACTATGTGATGTCAGGCGGAGGTGGGATGTCGGAGAATTTCACTCCGATTTCCTTTCTGTGCCAGCCAGAGCCAAGCCAGTAGGGAAAACAAAAGCTCATGCTGCATTGTAAGCAATAATAGCACCAAGCATCCCTGCCTGTTTCTCCAGCCCTGGGAGAGGCGCAGCACCCCTGGACGCAGCTGGTGGTGAGCTTTTGGTTTGGATCAGAGAGAGGAGAAACCAGACAGCCCTGGGGCTGGGCAGCTGGGCGGCTAGGGGGACGCAGGCCGTGGGTCTGCCACGTGCGCTGGCAGCAGCTCTGGTGAGGGAGAAGGGGGGACGGGCACGTGGCCCCAGGGAAGCTGGGTGTCTGTCTTCCCCTTCTGGCATGGCAGAACAGCACTTTAAAGACGTGAGATGCAGCTCTTTTTCCTGATGCTCAAAGAACAGGTTGACAAGCTGCTGTCAGGGAAATGCTGTTCAACTCCCTTTCCCCCAGTAATTTCCCTGGTAAAACTGCAGTGCGGTGGAATCAAATGGTGACAGAAACCGAGGGGGAATAGATGTGTTTTCCATTTTCTTTCTTTTTTTTCTTTTTCCAAGTGTGCGTCTGTATTGGGAGCTATGTGCACACTGGTAAATCTCGCCAGTTCAAAGAAATGTTTTTAGTGTTCGAATTCTGCTGAAGAAATTCTGTTGTTCTGCTTAAGAAACAACAAAGCCTTGAAGATGCTCCCAGCTTGCATAGTTAATAGTTAAGATATCTTGGCTGAAGTGGAAAATAGCATCTCATGTTTTCCTTTGGGTTACATGTGCAGAAAGCCCCTTTGCTACTCTTTTAGGTGGTGCCGGGAAAAGTCCTCTCTGCTGAGGAAAGGTAAACTGTAGGCGGAGGGGGGGAAGCAGGAGGGAGAAGAGGGCTAGGATTATAAAAGTACCTCACAGGCAGACAGGTCGTGTCCTGAATCATGCCAGAATAACCGGGAGCAAACCTGGGAGCGGGACTGGCAGTGTTGGAGAGCTGCTGTGCACTTGGGTGTGAGAGCGAAGTCTGGCCCCTGATGGACGCATTACCATTGAAACCTCCTGGGGAAGCTGCTTGCCCCAGTCATTAGGTGGTTGACTGACGTTCATTGATGCTTCCTCTCCTCACCTCCATAAACAGGAGGATTTCTTGGGTGCGCAGGGAGAGGGAAGGGGCAAGAAGGCTGTGGCTTCCCATCATCTCTGTGCCGTGCCGCCGGTGCCTCTCCTCATCACCCGATGCTGGAGTGGACGTGTGGCTGCATGGCTCTTCCCCTCATGCGGTACTTGCACTGTCTTTCCTCTCTAAGGAAAGTTTTCATGATTTTATTTTCTTTGAAACTTTTACTCTAAAAGCCCGTGTTTGCCATCTTAACTCCTGCCAGGCTTCAATGAGGGTCCCAATAAAAGTTTTTAGAAGGGGCTTTCCCCACTTCTCAGTACTTAGTCTGACCCCAGCAGAGCAGAGGAAGAGCTACTCACATCCCTCAGAGCTGTAGCCGTGACAGGCTGGCCAGCCCTTTGTTAATATTCAAAGCAGAGCATTTTACTGTTAGGATGGATGTAAATTGCTTTAAGGAAAATCCTTGGGGTTTCATTTTGCTTTCCAAAATGTAACAACTGCTGAGACTACATTTGCTCAAGAGCTGGAAACCCTGCAAGGGTTTGTCCATGAGTTCTGGCTTGGGTCATGAGGATTAATCTAAGTGACTGCCTCACCCTTTACTTCAAAGGACTTAGGTCCATTTTGCTCAGAGATGAATTTGGCCCCAAAATTTGTGTATCTATATGTCTGATATTCTTTTGTACTTCCCATTCTCAAAAAAAATCCAAACAAACAAAAAAACCCCAAACCATCTGTCCTTTGGTAGAAGGGCACGTGGCTTTCTATATAGAGAAAGTAAAGCAGAGGGACCTAAAATACATGAAACGTTTCTCTTTTTTTTGTTGGTTTTTTTTTAAATAAGCTACAACAAATTCCCTATCACTCAGTTCTTAGGAACTGCCTTAGCACAGTGGAAGAATTGATTGCATAAATGCCAGCTGTAACTCTCTTATTTTTGGTAACAAGGCATTACTAAAGGCAGATTAATTCAGTGCCACGCTCCAATGAGACCAGTGTCCTTTTGTCTGGGACTGGCTTGGGAACCCTCTGCTACCTAGTTTTTGTCTTCAGTCGCGTATGTGGGGAGTGTAGTAGTGGTTCAAACCACACACCCCTGCTGCAGCAAGAAGTCATGAAGGGTGTGCACATATAGGTTAATTGTCAAGGGACACCGACTTCAAGTAGAGTCAGACTGTTTTCACATGTAATTGTGACATCTAAGAGGATGATCTTTGAGAGATCAGAAAGACGGAATTATTCTCTTGCTTTGCACATCTGAGTGCAGTTTGGCTACAGTCAAATTAGCAGTTTCAGCCTACACTGTCAGTTTGCTCTTATCTCTCTTTCCTCTTGTTGTATTATGAATAATAATAAAAAAGTTAACGATGGCGGTAAAGACCTATCTACGTGGGGCAGGGCTGGAGCCACCAATTGCCTGTAAGTAACTGTGGATGGTGACCAGTGTTTGAGCATCCCTCAGAGGGACGTGCTGACCCCGGGGATGGCAGGAAGCTCTTTGCCACGCTGCGTGGAGGCCTTTGAAAGGCACGACTGCTGGATTTGAGCTAACTAGTTTGCTTCATCTTCCCTGCCTGCCTTCGCTCCCTTTCTCTCCTTGCACAGCTGCATTTAGTAATGAAGCTGGCAGCATTAGCAAGTCACTAGAAGTAACCCAGCTGCCTCTGTCTGTTCACGGGGAGAACGACTTTGTAGCTGCTCTCAGTCAGTCCATTAATTGCACATAATAGGGCATTTAGTGACAGAAGGATGGTTGATGAGCCTTAGCTGAAATAACAAGGGCCTGCCAAGAGCTGCCTTTCCTTTGTCAGGGAGGAGCGTGGAGGGTCCTAGCGCTGAAGTGTGGAGTTCGAGTCGCGGAGGAGTAAGAGCAGTGGAAACCTGCTGCTCCCTGATCCGGAGGCCACACGGATGGCCCAGCGCTGAGCAGGGAAGTGCAGCCCTGCACGCTGAAGCACTAGGTGGCTGATCCGCTCCGGGGAGAGCAGGTCCCTGCATTTCCAGCTTGCGTGGCAGCGCTTGCCCGGTGGAAGCCATGGGGAGCTGCCTCCCTGACAGGGGGCAACTGGTGGCTGCTGGCTGGCTGCCCGCACGGGTCTCTCTTGGGCAAAGTATCGCCTGCATCCTCACACCACCAAGCACCTGACAAGAGGCAAATCATTCAAAAAGGGCTGGAAGTGGGACCTCCATCCCTGCATGAAGGAGCAGGGCTGGATGGATAGAAACCCAGTGTGGACTGGGAAACTCAGGCTCTCTAGTCACCATGCTGGTTCTGTTGGGTTTGATGGGAAAATGAGTAAGGGGTTGGGGGGGTGCTGGCCCCAGCTGTCAGATGGATGCTTCATGCACTGCTGGTAGCCCAGAGAGAAGGAGGAGGAGGAGGCAGGGGGATGCACTTGGCAGCTGTCCCTCCAGGGAGGAGTGCGAGGGGTATCCTTGCGATGCAGGCAGGCTTGAGCAGGGCAGCTCAGCTCCCTCATTAGTAAAGCAGCTGTTTCCACAGCAGCAAGCCATCTCACCAGCCTCGGCCCCTGGCGTTATGGGGCTCCCTACACCTCATTGCCAGCTCAGCTCTGTGGGGAAGCAGGTCAAAGAGCTGTCATGCCAGAGCCATGCGGTTCCTGTAGAGCTGTTTCCACAGCAGCAAGCCATCTCACCAGCCTCGGCCCCTGGCGTTATGGGGCTCCCTACACCTCATTGCCAGCTCAGCTCTGTGGGGAAGCAGGTCAAAGAGCTGTCATGCCAGAGCCATGCGGTTCCTGTAGGTCTCAGTAGGGAAACAGATAGCGACAGCATCCATGCTGGGAGAAACTGGCCCGTGGATGCAACGAGGAGCCCAGGGTGATCCCCCACAGCTGGGGAGCAGGCAGTGCATGTCTGAGCACACAGACTGCTGCCATAGCACCTGCCTTACCTGCTGTGGGGGTCACCCTGCAAGGTAAGGTGTGTGTCTCCCAAAAATAGCCAGCCAGACTTTGCAGTGGGCATGTTCAGGTGGTCCCTTGAGGCCCACAGCTGGAGCATCTGCCTCTGTTTTGGTCTGTGCAGCCACCGGACTGGTTGGCATGTCCCTCACCTGTGAGAAGGTCTGTGCTAACAGTTGGCAGGAGGTGTTTCTTTGTCTGAATGAACACTTGGGAATGTCAACATTTCTCCAGGCTAGTTTACTGTTCTCCTTACCTATTTATTTTTTTTAACATCTCAGTCCTGAGCAGCACTACTTCTTCTAGAGGGTCTGGACATTTCACAAAGGAATATAAATATTACCCCTACATGGAGAAACAGAGGTACAGCACAAATGGTTGGTTTGAGCACAGGTTTTCCAGCCCCAAACTCTCGCTCCATCATGCAAGGTCCAGAAGGAGCAGGAGGCAGGTCTGGCACAGAAACCCACCTGCCTCTGGGAGGGAGGGCAGCGTGTAGCTGCACAGCAGTGTGAAGGAAGAGAGGGAACAACCGTTTTCTGGGTCAGGCTACAGAGGTAGATTTTGACTTGTATGAAAGGTCCTGGGAAATGTGGAGGACTGGCAGCTCTGCTGGCCGAGAGACCCGCATGGATCTTTCATGCACCCCTTTGCAGTGGTTGAAGGGGACATTACCCATCCCTCTGCTCAGATGGGTGCATCCTGGGTGGATTGGGGCAGCTGCCCCATGAGCTGAGCGATGCCATTTGCTCTGAGGAGTGGTGTTACTGCTGCCACCTTTATTAGTGTTTTTAATTAACACCCTGTCATGACTTGGCAACTTTCCTACCTGCCCCGTGCCTTGAGATGTCTGGCCGAGGGCTGGCTCCCTTCCTCACCAGGCCATCCCTGACAGTGAGCCCAGGGCTCAGAGGCAGACAGCTCCTCCATGCCACTTTATCAAAGCACACTGTTAAACAGCTATTCCTGCCTGTGCTCGGCTCTGGTGCTGGCCTTGTCCCCTCTTGCATCCCTCCAAGGGCAGAGGCAAGGACCTGGGCACAGCTGGCAAGTCCTGCTGTTGGCAGCAAGCCTTGCATTGATGCTTTGGTGGGGAGGAGTGGGGCAGCCTTGCTCTGCTGGAGTGCCTTGCTTGTCGTAAAACTGAAGTAAAGGGAGAGGACGTGGGCTATGAGCATGCAGCCAATGTCAGGTCCTGACCAGCATCCTACCCACAGCTTTTATTTTTTGCTCTGCTTGCCTCCATCTGGGAGGAGAGCTGGAAAGCTCTCACTCTTTCTCTCTCTCCATAAAGGCTCCAACCTCCCTCTTCTACTCATCTAGTCTAGACAGCCTTGCTCTGATAGGATTTGGAGGTTTTGCCTTAAGCTTTTCAAAACCTGGAGACCTCAGGCATACACCGCTCATAAGAGTGAGAAGCTCTGTGACTGGAGCACATGAGTTTCATTTCCTTTTCCGCAGGGAACCGCGTCTGCAAATCTTCTCACAGCAGAAGCCCTCAGTAGATCTTAGCAGATCTTTGGTGGGATGCAGGGAAGAGGAATGTATTTATTCACAGAAAAATGCAACTTTAGCTGGCAAATTATTTTGGTCCCTTCAAAAACAAAGTGTTGCAGTTGGTTTGGGGTTGTTTGTTGTTTTGGGGGGGTATTGAAAGTTTGGGTGAAAGAGGGAGATTTGTCACACTTCTGCAGGCTAGTTTTAGATTTAGAGTCTTGGCCCCACTTCCAATACGGCAAAAAAAGAAGCATCTGAGCTGGCTCTTCCTATTCTCACACTTGACCCCCTTGACATCCTGCCCTGGCTGGATGCAGCGTGTGTAGAGACCAGTTACATTGCAGCCATGCAGTTGGAGGCTTTGGACTGGGAGGTAGCAATCCAGCTGCGTTTCTGGGCACGTACTGCCATCCTGGCTTTCCCACCTCTGCTGGGTAGAGGAAGAGCTCCGCTAAACACAGCAGTGGCTGAGTGAAGCTCTCAATCTCCGAGCTTTGACCACGCTCCTCCCAAAAGGGAGACCAGACATGACTCTGAATCACAGCCACGTGGGTATCATTAAAAAAATAAAAGCAGCATCTGGCCTTGGAAACCACTCAAAAGGGCTCTGCCATTCCTGCCCCCAGCAGCACAGACTGCTGAGCAAATGGCTGCCCCTGGGCATGCACAAGGAACCTCCTGGCTCTCCCCCACCGCTCCACCTCCTGCATGCCCAGGAGGCAGGGGATGAGAGCACTGCACCCCGAGCTGCTGCAGCTGTACGCAGCATCCTTGCCCCCTGTGTGCCGGGGCAAGGTGCTCTCCCGCACTGCTTTGTGCTGTTGTAAAGTCTGAGTTAAAAAAGTGAAGACTGGCCAGAACAACGCTAAACGCTCTGGAAATTCAGATCCTAGTGCCTGTGTCTGGATCCTGGAGGTTCCTGATGGGAGGCCCCTCACCATAGGACAGGTCCATTATGGAGAGCTATCTCTTGGAGAGGGATCACCGGAGCAAACTCCTCCAGGAAACAGCCTTAATCCAATAAGTAGCTCTTACGCCCCGATCAATGCTGGACCTCTGCCCCCTCACAGCCATGTTGCTGGAAATGTCATTATTCGGGCAGAAGGCAACACCAACACTCTGACAGCTCCGATCTCAGCCAAGGGGCATGAAAGGGCGAGCGAGCCTCTGGGCTCACGGCGGCCACACAGCCCCGGTGGCCTCTGGGCAGGTCTGGGGGTGCCCCCATTAATGCTGGAGAGAGACACTGCTGATTGAGGTCTTCCTCTCAGTCGCTCGTAATATTGCCAGACCCTGAGTGTTGCAGCTGAATATTTCCATGCCAAATGTCTGCCCCAGGCTAATTTTTTTTTCCCTTTAAACAGAAGCTTCAGCAAAATTGGTTCAGTTGTTTCTCAGAGCGAGACTAAGGAAAAATATGCTCATAAAAAGTCTTGCTATGCTTGAGAAATGCAAGCGTCTCCAGCCCCAGTGGAGACCTGCAGTCAGCCCTGCACCTACTTTCCATGTGGAGTCGTGAAGCGATGCCCAGCCAGCCACCTCTGCTGTGTGTGCTGCATGCTCCTCATGTTTTGGATACTGTGAGATGCTGGGGTCTCCTTTGGAGGAGTACAGAGCTGTTTGAGCATATCAAGTGCTAGGTAACAAAACTCATTACCTAGACATTTTGTGTTACCAAAACTAGTAGATATGTCTGTGTCTTAGTCTTACCCCTCTCTCCCTCTGCTCTATTTTACAGGGCTGCAGTGCAAATCAACTTCTTAATACGTGATGTGAACCCGGATGCTGTAAGCATGATCTCAAGAGAACAGCCCACGAAGAGATTATTGAGTCTTTGGGGAGACTACTGAGCAGCATGCAGAAGGCAAGGAATATGGCCTCACTCTTTGAATAGCAAGGTTAAACCAATGTTATACCTGTGCTTGTCAGGCAGTCCCATCCAGCCCAGCATGAAGTCAGGTAGGAAACCAGTGGAGAGAAAGCATGCTAATGAACACAAGTCTCTTTTTTTCCACCTCCGGTTTCAGTTGCTATTCTTCTAGTGAGTGAGAGGAATTTAAGCTATTTGTTCCTGGCTGCCAGACCTTAGCTTCTGGGCTGTTGTCTCTTACTTGTTTTTAGTTGCCAGGCCCCTCACAGTGATCTATTCCTTCCTGCGTATTTCAGTATTCCACCCTATGGGCAATGCTCTGCCCTTTGTCACCAAAATATTGCATTAGCATACCCCGGCTTTGCTGTGCTAAGGTTGTTTAAAAAACATGAAACAAGAAAAACAGCAGACTGAAGAAAGGAGTTTCATCCTGTCCTCCTTTCAACGCTGCCCGCTGCCAGCTCCTTTCTAGTCGGGTTGCTACTCATCTTCCAGTGCTTGCACTAATCCTCAGCTTTGCTGGCTTAACTGTTAATTTCCCACTAGCAGACGTTTTCTGTGGAGTCCAGATAGATGAGATCTACTGCCGTGCCTTTGTCTAGGAACGTATTTCACCAAAGCAGTATCATCTGTGCAGAACATGACTTACCTGTTGTAAAACCCACCTTGCATCTGATTTTTATTTACCTTTGTCTTCCATCTAGGCCTTCCCTTCACATGAGGTGTGAAGCAAGGCTTTAGTGCTTATGGGCTGCCTGTGTGCACATGTCCGTGTATCCATCACATGCTGTTCTTCAGTCTTCTAGTACGATACCTCTTCCTCCTCCCCTACTTGCTAGATCCTTTAGAAACCTCTGCTACCAGCTCCTTGTTTTATCCTGACAGCTCCCTCTGAATTTTGGACTGGAGCTTCTCTGGCTGTCCCCTTCGTCCAGCTGAGCACATCGGCCTTTTCCTGGAAATGTCCACTTCCTAGTTCTCATCCCTATCAACTGTTGTACCTTTCCTCTCTTGTTCCCCATCCTCCTCCCCACTGAGAACTCAACCTGGTATTTCCTTCCTTTGAGGAGAGAGGTCAGCTCTCAATTTTCTTTTCGATAAACAAAATAGAGTGCCTTATGTGTCTGCTGGAAAGGTTTGGGGTTTTTCCCCTGGGAGCATTGAGATCATTTGGGTCCTTTCTATACTCTCTTCTTTCAGCAATCTCTTCAGAGTGTTGCCACCGCACTAGAGGCAGTGAGCTGGGATTCGTCTTGCTAACATGCATCAAAGGTGTATATGACTCGCTTACTCATTATTCCCAGAGTGTATGTCCATTATCACCCTCTTGCCACAGCTTTATGCTATTAGTTCATATTCTGTCATGATCGCCAAAATCCTTCGCAGAGCCTCTGCTTTCCAGACATGGCACCCTAGGAGTCTGCCTGGCACTCCTTATTCCAGGAACAACTTTCTGCAGTAAAATGCTGCTTGTTTAAGTGGGCTTTGCTCACTGAGCTGTAGAGATTGCTTTGCATGGTTGCCCTGTGCTCCTCATTATTCATCACTTTGAATCTCTTTGTCATTTATGCACCGTAACAGCACTGAGATTTGCATTTGCTTCCCAGTGATGAAAATGCTGGAAAGTGTCAGGCCTCAAGCAGCTCCCCAAAGAACCCTGCTAGAAACACTCCCATCTGAAGATGATTCACCACTGACAATTACTTGCTGAGATCTGTCAGCCAGCGCTTAATCCAGTTAACATGTGTTTTATTGATATTATATACCGCTAATTTTTTAATCAGAATGTTGTACAGTCGAATGTCAAATGCCTTACAACAGTCCTCCCTAAAGTTGACTTGGAGTCAGCCTTGGAGTCAAGTGGTAGGTGTCATATGTGTCAAGTAAATGTGTCATATCACCAGAGAAGGCCCAGAAAACTAGCAGAGCCGGTTGTTAAATATGTTCCTATCCTCTGATTTGCCATCATTTGAGACCCATTGTGAAACTCTGGGGAAGTTCATTCCAGTCTCCCTGGGCTTGTTGCTGCCTCAGCGTGTGCCCCCACGTCTTTCAGCACAGAAGGAGCTTCACTGCCCTCCGAATGAAGCTTTCCCTTTCTGCAGCTTTCCTTCACGCAGCATCAGCATGTGGCCATCTGCAGCTGGGGAGCGTACCTGATATTCAAGGGAAAGTTGGACATACTGCCTATGGTCCTCAATATCCTCCATCTCCAAAGGCAGTTGAATGTGTAAATATTCATCTAATCCCCCTGCTCCTTCTGGTGTGCGCAGGGTGGAAACCTGGGCTCTGGGGGAGCAGAGAGGACACTGAAGAGCACTCAGTCTTACAGGAGATGTTCGCTCATCCCCAGAGTAAACCTCAGACTGATGCACCGAACTGAACATTCCCCCTCTGAAAAGACCAGCAATGCCATGTGCTTCTCTGGCCCATGGTGGAGCCTGGAGAGACCCTGTGCTGGGGGACTCTAGGGACGCAGAGGCGGATGGGGGACAGGAGATGCTCTCGGGGCCTGTCCCCTCCTCTCTGCATTGCCACCAGCCTCGTCATAACTACGATTCACTCGGCTTAAGTCAGCTGATAATTGCATACAGTGATAAATAGTAAGAGACAGGAGTTCGTCACAAACAAATGAGCCTCAACTAACCTCATTTCCTTTTTTGACAGGATAACAAGCTTAGAGGATAAATTCTCCCCTGCCAGAATTTGTTTCTCTGCTGCCAGCCACCTCAGCAATCAGCAAAACCCCATCCTTCCTCTTTGCTAAGTTCCAGGTTGTTTAAAGCAAAGGCAGTTTCAGACCACCCTCCTCAATTTTGGATTCTGTCCCACAAGCTTTTTCCCCATAGGCTGGTGAAGTTGTTCCCTATCCTCCCACTCTCTCCTTCGGAGATGCTCGAGCCTCCCCACCACCTGCAGCTGCCAGCAGCACTGGGCTCCCATGCCATCAGGTACGTCAGGCTCTCTTGTGCTCATTACTGGGCTGGCTGGGCAAACTTACCCCAAATCAGCATGAAGCATGAAATCTCTCAGATTTCTCTCCAGGCACTGTAGGGTAAGGTGGGGATGCTGAGCTCAGTGGCCGTGCTAGGGAGGGGACTGCCTAAACCTCACTCGGGGAAGGCTGCAACAAAGGAGGAGGTCAGGCATGCATGCTCCTAACCCAGGTGGCAATGAGCTGCTTCGGGTCACCCGCTGTCTCTCCTTATGGCCCCTTGGTAAAGCCTCTGCAAGGGCGCTTCATCCCATAGCTACGGCCCCACTTTTTGGCCACACGTTCCTGCTATAGCTTATCCAAGGGGACAGCCCAAAGTCCCTCCAGCCCTCTCTAGGGCAGTGTCATTTGAGGGCCTTCCCAGTAGCCAGGACTGCCTGTGTCAGCTTAAGAGCACTAACCAGGACAGAGTTGGAAGCAGACCCAGCGGGACCCCTCTTCCTTCCCTGGGGCCAAAAGAGCTCTTGAGGAGTCCAGCTTACCGACGGCACGAGGAGCCACGCACCCTCAATCAAAGCTTTGCATTTCACATCCTCCACTGCGGCCAGCCTGGTGCTCAGAGCTGCCCCAAGGTGGGTTTTGCTGGGCCAGGAGCAGGCAGTTGTACAGTACCGTATGCAGCTCCGGGGTCACATTTCCACTCCTGGCAGGAGCTCCTCGCAGGAAGAGCAAGCACAGGGCAGTCCCTCACTGCCAGCTAAAACTGAGAAACGCTGCCTTAGCGGGCGAAGCCGTTTGGGTTTCAGTGAAGAGCCTGGAGGGCTCTGGGGCAATGCTGGGGCAGGACAGCGTGGAGCCCATGTTCGCCTGAGAGCCTGAGGCAGAACCACTGCCTGCGGGGGTGGGGAAAGCCAGCTGGGTGCATCAGCAGCAAGGAGGCTTTTTCTTATGCATCCCTGCAAGGTGTCTGAAGAGACTGGTCCCGAGGAGCTCGGCAGCACTGGTAAGTAAATTAGCAAGAGAATGATGGTGCTTGGGATCTTCACATGTCTGTCGGGTGTTGCTTGGTTTTGAGCCAGCTTGTCGGTGTTGGACACTTTGGAAGTGTCTTTCCTACTCCTCTGGAAGCCACAAAGGCTCTCAATTGTGTGCTGTGTCTCTTGTTAAAGGAGCTTTCTCTCAGCAGAACTTAGGAGGCTACTGAGAGTCCAGAAATGTCTAGAAATATTTAACGTACTTAGCAAGAGAAGCCAGGTTTGCAGAAATCCGGGAAGACCCCTCAGTGCCTAAGGGGTATATATCCAGCACCTCCAAAAAATCTGGCCACGAGATGCAGAGCAGCAGGTACACCAGTGTAACACTCCAGTAACATGCTGTTTAGCAACAGCCTGAAAGGACCTTCTCCTTCAAGTGCTTCAAGTGCTGGGCTGATGCTCATCTTCTCTGGTGGTCCTTTTCATGGTACCTTTGTGCAAATAAGAGCCTAGAACCTTACATCCTTTTAGGTGAAAGCACCATGTAAGAGGATGTATTTAAATAACTAAACAGTGCTTTTCTCCATTCATTGTCATTGCATCATGTCCTTGCTGAGCACAGTTGTGTGTGCAGCGCTAAATGGAGCCCTTTGCCAATTTCTCCCAATTGGTTAAGGGCTTGAAGAGTGAAATCAGCAGCATTCAAAATGAAGCAAAACTCTGCTGGCATTAGGTTTTGTTACAAAGTCAAATTTGCCCATGGTTTATTTTGAGGATTTGTTAAGGTGCGCAACCTGGGCCCAGATCCAGGCGGTGCTGGCAGGACTGAAATCCTCCCTGCGCCACGGAGGCAAACGTTTCTAGGGCACCATTTGCAATGTGGTGGTCCCTCTGCATAAGGAAAATAGCTGGCCATTTCCATGTCGGCTGACCTACTGCCTGCTGAGAGACTTACACCGCCTGCCTGTCTTTCTCCAGAAGTGCTGAGCATGTACAATTCCCACCTTCTCCTTTGTGGGCAAGCTGTAGGTTTGACAGTTAGACCCATAGTTTGGGGGATTTCTATCACATTTAGTGACATCTGAGGAATGGCAGATTAAAATACAGTTCCATCTTACCCCTGTAGGCAGATTAGCATTTTAACCAAGTTCCCACCACGCTGGATGAACAGCATCATAGCACCTTTCCTTGTAAGAAACTACCGCATGAGTGCAACTCTGATAAAAGAGCAGATCAATCTGCCCCTTTAGACTGTGGTGGCTCTGACATTTTGGACTTGTCCTGAATACAGAATTCAAAACAAAGCTTGAGAGACTGAAAACCTGTGCGGACTGAGAATAAGGTTTGTGCAAACCCCTGCCAAGTGATAAGGCAGCTCCCCCTGGCTCTGAGAACTGAACTTTCCTCCTCAGCGATGCTCAGGTGTGAGGGGAAGATGGTGCTTCTGTGAAAACGCTCAGTCCTGCAGCTCTGGGTTAAGTGGAGGCTCTCGCAAAGTGCTGCGCTGAGTGTCTTTCACCTGCGGTTTTCCAGTGGGAGGGGAGGCAAATCAACAATTTGCTCAAGAAAATACCTTTACAATTCAGCACATCGGTTAGCAAATGTGTAACTAAAAGATGCCAGGTCCACTGCTTGGCAGGTATCTGGGTTTTGCATATCTTGGTTTGGATTCTGGCTCCACAGACGCAATCTGGTTTTCCCAAAGCTTCTTCCTGCTGTGTGTTTGCCTCAGGCTTAGATGGGTCGCCAGGACTTCGGATTGCAAAAATCAGATCGGATGCTCCTATCTTTGTTTTCGACAACAGGGACAAACTTTGCCCTTTGCAGTGCCTGCAGGGCAGCGAGTAATGAATGTTTATGGGAATATCGGTTAGCTCTGATAATAACCTGCCCGACCTTGCTGGGGAGAATCCCTTCTGCCTTTGCAAGACAGAAGTGAGTCTCCATCTCTGTAGCTGCGAGTCACCTGCCTTCAAGGCCTTTCACAGCAGAGGGCATGGGGAGATGGTGCAAGCGGGGGAGGCTCTTCCCTGCCTGCCTGCTCTAAGGTTACAGAGGTGCAAGCTCTGGCGCATTTGCTTGCTGCTCGCGTACCGCTATGAGTATAGGCATGGGAGTCCACAGCTCGTTAGCCATGCAAAAGTTTACCTTAAACCAGCTAAATTTCCTTGTACAGCTGGGAAAAATTTGAGCTCTATCCTGTTGCAACTGTACTGCTATCTGCTTTCAAACATGCTCCTGTCTGGTGCCTATCTTGTTGCTCCTTCTGCTTTCCGGCTCAGCTGAATGCTGCCCCTCTCCTGGCTTCAGCCATGCCGTCCCTTCTGCAGCAAATAGCCTCTTGTCATCCCTGCAAACAGACAACCCAAGGCCCTCAGCTTCTGGGTGCAGGCTCTCCACCGTGGGTCTGAGGAACTGGGGACAGTCCAGCTCCTGCCTCCATATTCACTGGGCATGCCAAGGACTTTTTCTGCAGGAGGAGCAGTGGAAGCCATAGGTGACTGGCAAGGGTGCTCAGGCCTCACCAGCACTGGAAGGAGCACAGCGCTTGCTGGGAGAAGACAAATCCAGTGTGTGCTTCCTATTCATCTCTTAAGGCAGGGCTGCCATCCCATCATCCCTGCTACCTCTCTGCCTCTTCCATCTTCTGCATTGAGCAGTGCCTTTTTGTTCACAGAATGGGTCCTTCAGCGTATCTCCACATCTTCAGAGGCTCTCAGGAGGTTCCCATGGAAGGAGAGGGCTTTGCACCTGGAGCCTGGTTTCTCATTCTGAGCTGCTTGAGGTCTCCCCGCTGGCAAAGAAGGTAGGAACTGGTTTCAGAGATTGCACATGTTCATTTCCCACTAGCCCCTGTGATTTAATTTTATGATTCCTTTCAGGTACCTTGCTTTGCCTCCCCATCTCCATAGGACAATGTCATACTGCACCAGTGGCTAAGGCAAGATCTGTGACAACAGGCAGCAGAGCTGGTGACCTCTCTCATGGAGTTCCAGCCTATTTGTGGGCTATCACAAAGAAGTTAATCAGATAATCAGAGCAGACACATGAACAAAATATTACCCTCCAAAAATCCCCCCTTGTCATCTTCCTGCGTGTCTCAGTGCTCTTTGTGGTTTGCTTGTGCACAGCAGTCTGTGTAGCTGAGTACACTTCTGATAGGGTTTGTCCTCCTCTATTCTTCTTGCTTAGCCCTCCCTTATTGAATCTGATTGACTCTGAGGCCATTGATTATAAATAAGGTCTTGGGGAAGGTCTGATAGGTTTTTCTCTGTTTTTATGCAGCAGGCTTTGAGTTCTGGTTGGGAGCCATCGAGCATTGCTGCTATATTAAATGATGGTCAGTGATAGGAATGCAGTCACCGCTTAATACCCCAAATTGCTGCTTTTAAGTGGGCAGGGTTTGGCTTTTGGCCAGATCTCTGTGCTCCTGGAAGAATGATTCATTACCTTGTTCTGGCAAATGTATTTTCATCTGCTAGTTTAAATCTGATTTCTAGTACTCGGTGTGGTTCTCACAGCTGAGGAATTTCCTGCCCTTTATCTGCCTGTTTTCTTCCAATCTAGGCTAAAATCAATACACTTAAATAAATAAAGCTACTGGGCTTGCGAGTACCTCCTGCTGTGTCAGCAGCAGAAGTTAAGCTGAGTGACCAAAGATTAGTTAAGCCATTTTCTTCTTCAAGAAAATTTGCTGTTGTTGAGGCGTGCCAGACTGGCCTGGGAGATGGCATTTCTCTGCTTGACCACAACAGGTAGAGTTTACCGGCCAGCACATTCGAGAGCATGCCTCGGCTTCCTGTTGGTGCAGCTGCCTCCATGGGGAAGGGTCCCTGTCCCGGTCCATCACCACCCCTACCCCTTAGGGTTTGGTTTGGGCATGGTTTTCTGGCATGGATGCTTTGCGATGGGGATGTTCTGCCACTGGATTCAAGAGAATGGAGGCCACAGGGGGCAGCCCCATCCTTAAAGCACTTCCCAGGTGCTGCTTTTGCTTCTGCTCTTCCCTGGCATACATTCTTTTCAGGTCTGCTTCTTCTGAGAGGGTTATACAGTGGGTGGCAGAGGCTCCTTCCCACAGCTCCTGTCTGTCCTGCAGAGGGGGATGCTGGCAGGAGCATCCTCTGCTAGGATTCATGCACAGCCCTTTCTTCTGGGGCCAGGGGAAAAGGTGAGGGTGGCATGAAATGAGGTCTTCTCTTTCCTCCCTAATGCCAGGAGTTACCCCCCAAGCACTTAGTTCAAGAAGCAAGAAACTAGAGGGATGACTGCAAACAGATTTGGGATTTCTAGACCAAGCCTTAGGGTTTCTGCAGCCCTGCTCTTATGCACGGGGTGTGGAGAAACAGGGGTCTCGTGGCAGAGCAATGTGGTATATTCCCTGCCCTGGACTCAGTGTGCTTCCACGCCCTGGGCAGGGAAGACCTCAGTGCAGAGGAAGACAGATCCTTCCTGGGCAGAGCCCCCAGTTCTCCACAGGGCCCAGTAACTCAACTTTGCATTCATACAAAGAAGAGCCGTGGTGCTCTTGGGCCTCTGTCTGGTACCAGCTTCCAAATCACAGTGTAAGCCCTGGTCCGAAGGTCCCCCCTTGAGTTGGCAGAATCGTTCGGAGCTATCTCTATGCAGTAGCTGTGATAACACATTTAGGGATGGAAGGAAACTTCCTCCCTACCATTTTTTGTTCATGCTGTTTTTTTGGGTTTGTTGTTTTTTTCAAAGGAAAATTATTTTGAACTACATTGAAAATGTTAGTGACAAACATCAAACTTTTTTATTCCTCCCCCCACCATTTGCTGCTTAGTTTTGTGAGGAAAAACTGTTTCATAAAAACACATCCCACTTTTTCTTCCCTTATCATCTACCCAGCTCCGGTTGCAACTCACTCTGTGGGAACAAGTAGGATGTGTTACGACCCAGCGGTTCAGGCAGGGGAATGAAAGTGCAATCCCTTCCCTCCCTCCTTGCCAGTAATTGCAGGGCCTGGAGATGAAAGCAACGCGTCGGGCTCTTGGCACAGAGGCAAGCGGGTTGCCTCAATATCACTGCTGCGATGTTGCAATTCCCTGCCGTGACGGTGGGTGAGATTTCCAGAGGCTGCCATCCCTCAGTCTCTCTGGGCTGGGTTGGGATGCCCTCAGATGCCCGGAGTGATGAGGGCACCGTGCAGAGAGTCGTGCTGTCTTTGGCAGGGCTGCCCCGGGAGATCCTCTGAAGGTGAGTATGAGTATCACAAGCTGTGCCCCAAGCTGGAGAGATGCAACCAAGTGGAAAGGAGACGGGCTCTGTTTACAATCAGATACCTGTGCAGCCAGCAGCGTTAGGGAGAGAAAACAGAAAAGGACATGACAGTTACACTGGGTTTTCATTAAATATTAAATGGAGTGAAGTTTTCCAGAGTGTGCCTGGGCTGTTTTCAATTGTCTGTGTGACAGCAAGAGAGAGAAGCCAAGTGGGGTAACCCTGTGTCTGGAGGTGCAAGGCTTCCCGCTCAGGAGCCGTGATGACAGGCACCTTTGTATACTGGGCTGCCCGCACAGCTCCTGCTTGTTTCAGCCAGAGCAGCAAGCGTCTCCCCAAGCTGTCCCACCACTGGTACGGCCCAAAGAGAAGAGTTAACTCTCTTAGGCACCTCCAGTGAGAGATCAGGGGAGGGAGACAACTGAGGTCCTAGGGCCAGAGCATCGCTGGCCCAGACTGGAGCAGCGATTGCAAGCAGCAGACACCTCCCTGGTTGCTAGCTGGGCAATCAACCGCTCATGTACCCCTTTCTGCCAAGTTTAACGCAGAAATTTCCTGTGCATAAGGAACACTAAACAGCTGCTGTAGCCCCTTTTGTGTGCTTCCCTTCCTCTGCTTTCCCCCTGCCGCAGGAGCTGTGCAGCCATGACCCAGCCTGGGTACAGCCCTCCCACCCCTCCCCATCCCCACCGCTCCTCCCATGTAGCCTTGCCTTTCCTTGCACAGGAGCTTAGCAGGGCGGCAAGAGGAATTCTCCTAACTTGGATTGGGTTAATAAGTTAAAATGCAGAGCCTTAATCCCTGCTGCTAAATCGGAATGTAATTCAGCTTATAACCACAGCCCAATCCATGTGAATTACAATCACTTTAAATACAGCCAGGGCTAGCCGGGATTTAACATCCTCCCAAGAGATCCTGAAAATGGAAACTGGGACAGAGCGCTGCTCTGGGTGAACGTGCCGTCAGAGGGAGCTGAGGCAGTGGGGCAGAGGGATTTTGTTACCTCCCAGGCCCCCTGGAGAGGGGCACCCTTGGGTGCAACCCTTAGTCAGGGTGCATGGTAGGAAGATGCGTGTGTGACTCGGGCAAGAGCTTATCCCCAGGGAGGGGGACAGAGGCTGCTGGCAAACCCACAGTGCTTTTATCTTTAATTTAGGATGTTTATCTCAAGAGATTCTTCAAGCTTTAAAACAAACGTAAGGAGATCTTTGCTTGCCTGGCAGCATCTGGCCTCTGAAAGCAGGCACGTACAGTCCTGGCAGCGGTGCTGGTAGCAAGGGCTTGTTCTCTGCCTCCTTCCTCCCAACTTTAACTTCTGTCGGGATGAACCTTGCTCTCCCTCTGCCTGCTCCAATAAACCAGTAGAGAAAACGGGTCTTCCCCACAACTTGAATCAACAGTGGGCACCTGGCTAGTAGTCCCATAGGTGCCTAGGAAGATCTCTTACTGCAACTAGCTTTCACGGTTACGTTATTCAGTCCTGGCTTTCACAGCTTCGTTAGTCAGTCCTGATGGGGAAAGAACAATTATGCATTGTCTCCTTGTGCCGCCCTGGCCTGGGAAAGCAGAGGTTTTGGAGCCTGCATGGGAGCAGCCAAGTCCTTCTGCCGCCACTGACCCACAAGCCTTCCCAGGGAGCCTTGGGCAGTGTCTGGGAGCATGCAAATTCAAAGGCTCTGCAGAAATTTAGGGTCTTGATGGATGGTCTTCCAAGCATTGAACTGGAAAGTCCCTGTGGGAACGAGGCGTTACTTTTGTGGGCTGCCAGGCACAGATACAGAGTTCAAGGAGTCCGAGTTACTACATTGGTTAGAAAATAAGCTCTTCTTCCCAGACTGGTGCCTATGTTTGGATCTTTTTAAGAAGATTCTGATGTTTTTTTCATGTCACACTTCTTTGTGGTTTCCTTATATTTCCTCTTTTTCCAATGGTGAAAGGCTAGTGCTATTGTGCTAATACCTAGCCAAAATGAGAATTTGTCGTAATTTCTCAAAGCCTGGCATGTAAAGTGCCTGGTGTACTGGGCTGGACAGCTCGTGAGTTTTCTGTGGGTGTGATGAGGGAATGGAAACAATCTGAGCTCTTGGGTGCTTTCCCAAACCCAAGCTAGCCAGTTTTCTATGTTTAGATATGGTTTACTTAGCAGCACGGGTAGAGCAGAGAGGAGGGCAGAGGGTTTGCAGGCACTGGCAGAGCATGGCCAGAGTATTGTGGGCTAGTATAGATCAGCAGTGGTACAGCAAGGACCTCAGGGCCCCTCCTTGAATGGCCACAGGGGCTTGCTGAGAGGTGAAAGGAGCGATGGAAAGGGCTTTGAATGGACCCCAGGGGAGTCCATTCCTCCCTAAAGAGAAGCAGCATATCCTGAGGACACTGGGAGCCCTCCAGGCCTTTCTTTCAAAGCTCCCCATTAAAAGCTGCTGAAGCCTTTCTTCCATGCCATAAAGGAGGGCAGCCTGCCAGGGGTGACGTGGGCACGGCAGGAGAAGCTGCAGAAGTGCTGAGATACCAGGTGTATGGACACCAGAGAGAGGAGTTTTGGGGATCTGGATGATGGAGCAGAGATGCACCTTCGTTCATCTGACCTGCCCAAACAAGCAATGGTGGGACAGGGACCATAGCATGGTGGTGGCTGGAGCAAAGTGGAGAGCAGGGCAGGTGTGAAGGGCTGCAGCGCTCACTCTCTGGAAAGCATCGTCTCCCAGCGGGAGATGTCTGCAGCCGCCCGGTGTCTGACTATGCCTTAGCACAGACCCATTCTACGTAGGGAAACATGGATCTAAGGTAAGCTTCCTCCCAGGCACTGAGATTTTGGGGTCTTAGGCCAACAGTGATGGTGCAGCCCGAGGCTGCTCCCACCCCAGCCTGGGCTGGAGCAGAGCTGGGGCCCTGGGCTAGAAGAGGGTGAAGTTCCCAGCTCCTCAGACAAGCCGTGTGTATGGCTCCCATCTGCACTGCTCTTGGCTCCTTACAGAAATATATGATCAGCTGATGAAACTCTTGCCAGGCAGCTGGACCGGTTTGGCCCCACAGCCATTCTTCTGACATTCTCCCTGTGTCCACCAATAAACCCATGTGCATCACGGACATTGCCCCTCTCAGCAGCAGGATGGGCATGAACCAGACTTAGAGCTAAGGACTTTTTTATTTTTTCCCTGCTAAAGCCATCACAATAGTTTGAATTTTTGCAAGACTTTACAGTCACATTGTTAGTTTCCCCAGAGCTTTCAGAGAGTGCTGTGAGCAATGCTCCCCCCTTCTTTTGCTCGTCTAACTGCAAAAGTACGTGCCCCTGTACTCGGCAGTGGTGAGGCCGCACCTCGAATACTGTGTTCAGTTTTGGGCCCCTCACTACAAGAAGGATGTTGAGATGTTGGAATGTGTCCAGAGAAGGGCAACGAAGCTGGTGAGGGGTCTGGAGCACAAGTCTTATGAGGAGCGGCTGTAGATGAGGCGCTTAGGGACATGGTTTAGTGGGCATGGTGGTGTTGGGTTGACGGTTGGACTCGATGATCTTGGAGGTCTCTTCCAACCTTAATGATTCTATGATTCTATAAAAGGGAGAGAGATGCTCATCCAAGAAAGGCCAGGATGCCACTGCCTTCATTCCCGAGGCAGGTTATCACACCACTTGCCACCAGGTCTGCCCATCCCTGCGCACTGCATGTCTGTAAGGAAGGTCTTGTCTCTCTAAGTGTGAACCACCATATGTGCTTTGAAACAGGAGTGGTCCCAGGACCTTGTGCTGCATCAAGAGGCCAAGCTGACCCTGAAACTGCATATGTTTCTTCATTTTGGCCCATGGTGTTCCCTTTTTTCACACTGGTCCCATCAGCGGGGATCTGTCTGTGGCAGGGCAGGAGGTATCACAAAGTCCCAGATGGCAGGCTGATCCCTGCAGCCATCTGCCCTCATCGCTCCATGTGACAGCTCAGGGCACAGGAGTGCAACCTCTGTGCCGGTACCGGAGCAGTCACCGGGTAGCCGGAACGGATCACACACACCTCCCGCACGAGAGCCGGCTGCTGTGCTGGGTGCCCACGGTAATTGGGGTAGAGCGTCTCCCCACCTCGGGCGAGAGAGGCGTCCTCCCCTGGACCCACCCCAGCATGCCATGTCCCTGCAGCCAAGCCAGGAAGCGTAGCTGTTTCCACCTTCCAGGCCAGGACGAGAGAGGGCGTGCTCAGCCCTCCCAGGGGATGGTGGTATCTCACCTCAATCAAAACATTTGCTTTTAATGGGCATGCTGCCCTGACTGGAGGTTCACGCTTCCTGGGGAACTCCACTGTACAGGCCCTGGCAATTACTTCTTTATGAGATCACTGCTTCTATGCATGCCCGAAGATGCCTGGCTGGAGAACAGCCTACAGCGGCCAAAGGGCAGGTTTGGCTGGTTTTTTTTATAAGCTGCTTTGCTAGGTTGCTCACTTTAAAGTCCCTTCTTATTAGGTTTCCTCTCCGGGCGAATGTTAAAGGGCACCTTTTCCATCACGAGGCTGCCCAGCCCCACCAGCAGCAGAACTCACAGGCTGGCAGCGGGCAGGCTAGCCTTACAGAGGGCATGGTACAGCATCCCTATCATACAGCCTGAAATTATCCCTTGTCCCACATGCTGCCATATACAAGTGGGTAATGACAAAATAAGGCTTCCAAGTGATTCTAACAGGGAATTACAACATCTGCTCCATCCGTCACGCAGGCTGCAATACTGGGAGGACTAAGCAATTTCATGTGAGAGTCTGGCCCCAGCTGCAGTTCCTCCTGTGCTGGCAGAGCCACAAAGGCTCCAGGGAGATCATCCTAAAAGAGGAGGAGGTCGGAGATAGCAGGTTCATGGTGTGCTCATACCCTCTCCCTCCAGCGGAGCGACTGGAGCAGAGGGTAATGCCAGGACAGACTAAACTCCTGCTCTTGCCTTCCCCAAAGACGACCTCAGGACCAAAGCTCTCTCATCAGCAATCATCCTGGTCCCTGCTGATGCTGAGACATGGGTAGGTCCAAGACTGGCACAGGGCTGGCTTTGCTCTCCTCTGCTCTGGATGTACCTCTCAGCTTGGTCACCGCTCAGCACTGAGATGCCGTTTGGGAATAACAAATAACCAAAGTGCTTTGTCAGTGTGGAAGCACATCACGCCAGCAGAGGCTGTGTTTGAAATACAGAAGCAGCGCAGTTTTTGCTGAGGAACTCCCCCAGAGACAAGCAGCTCCTGCATTATTAACAACAGTGCTGATGAATCCCTGTTAATGAGACGTGCTCACTCAGCCAGCCAGCAAAGTGGCCGTGGCCCTGCTGCTCTCAGCCCCGCACTGCAGCGCGTGCCTTTGAGAGCAAGAGATGACTGCTCTGGGGAGTAATTGGCAATGCTGTGCTGTAAGATTTGGCTACTTTCCCTAAAATTTGCTCATGTCCTGCCAGACTTGAGCTAGGTAGACATGGAGATCCAGCGCTGGTTCTCCGGTGGCTGTGAAAAGGGAAATAAAAGGCTGCCTTCCCAATGATACAGGCTTGTGACTAAAGAAAAAGATCTGTTCCTTGGTGTGTACTCCCTGCTCTGCTGCAGACAGCAGTGTGGGCTGTGTCCTCTAGTCGACTCTTAAATGGCTCAACCAGGGGAGCTCCGTCTTTTATGGCTCAACAGATTTTGCTGTTAGGAAAATCTTTATCCAATTTTTTTTTTAACTCAAGTTCATCTTGCTCTATTTATCAATTCTTTTGGTTTCTGGATGCAATTACTTTCCCACTGTGGTCATTATACCTCCTAGGATACTTGTAGAATAGGATCTTATACACCCTTAGCTGACATCTGGCCAAGAAAGACATCTTAAACTCCTTCAGTTTTTGCTACGTCAAACCTCCTCTGAGCTTTCCTAGCAGTATACTACTTTCCTGACAATATAGCACATTGGATGGTATTTAGCAGCCTATGTGAATACAGAAAGACTGGTCATCCTCCAGTACATCACATAATGCCTCCACAGTCCAGCATGTCATTGCCCATTGTGCTAACGCATTGCAGGCAGCATAATTCCCCCAGCAGTGCTGCCAAGCTACTTTACTCTGCACTGCAGACATCACGATGCTTTCCAGATGTCACAGATGATGTCAAACTCCTGATGTCATTGCCTTATGCAGAATCAATCTGAGAACCTCATGTGTTCGTGCTACACCTTTGTGTCTGTTGATGGGTGTCTCTAATGTGAACAGTGTCAACCGCCAATGTTTGTCTGTGCAAGCAGAGGGCGAAGCAAACCCTGCAGGAGCTAAGAGGGCTGGTTAAGATCACATAGCTGTAATTGGAGTAGCTCTTTTTTTTTTTTTTTCTTTTTTCCCCAGAAACTTCTTACAAATCTTGTGAGCAGTCTGTGGACTAAGGGCAATGTGGAGCTGGTGGAGTCAGGGCAATGAAATGAGAGGGGCAGTGCTGGGAGGGCACCAAAGCTCCCAGCAAGGATCTTGCTCACCCAAAATGACTGACAAAATGAAAAGATTGAAGTTATGTCTCCTATACTTTCAGTTTTTCGGGATGTGACAAGAAGGGATACTAAGGTAGCCTTTAGGCCCTGATTTTGGCAGCAGAGTTTTGCAAATGTCCCTCAGTTCACATAAAAGACCAAGAAACCCTGACAAGACGTTGGAGCAGATCTTGGAGATGCCTGCAGTGGTGGAGACCAAACCCAGAGGTGCTCAGCACTGAAACAGTGGGAGGTGAGAGGGTTTGGTTTGGCATCAAGGAAGGCAGAGCCAAGCCTTCGGAAGGGATCACACAAGAAGGGAGAGACCAACCGGGCTATCTGCCACCTTAGAGGCAGTGTCTTATAGACCCTCCTATGCTCGCCCCTACCATACCATGTGTCTCCCAAGCAGTGGTAAGCACATCCTCAGAGCAGCCCTGGGCCCGGCAGGGACAGTCTCCTTGCAGCATGGGGGGGACACAGCCTGAAAAGGAGCCGGGAAGTCGCCAAGTGTGGGATGGGGAGAAGCAATCTCTTCCCCCAAGCAGGAGGCCAGCTTTCCTCGTTGCTTGCAGACATTGTACCTGAAATGATAGTCCACACTACAGGTTGAGAATCCTCTGCAGAACGGAAATATCTTGCTAATTGGTGGCAGCGCGTTACGTTAGCTAAATTTCGCAAGCCTACTGATTGCACATTAATCATCCTAAAAAAGGAATAGGTTAAAGTAAGATGAGGACTGCCAATGATCCCTGTGGTGCCCCACCAGACACCTCCTCCAGTACCCCGGCTCTCGAATTACCATCCCCCTTGTGCTGTGGTTATCCTGCCAGCTTTTTGTCGGTGTGGCAAAGCGTCTTGAAAAGCCCCACTAAATTCCTCTTAAAAGCACTGTTTCACCAGAGGGAGCGTGAGCACGGGGTCATGCTCAGAAGGGCTGGGATCTACTCCCAGCCCAGCTGCTGACCGCCTGGTTAACCCTGGGCATGGCCTTCACCTCTGTAATTTAGATATCGCTACCCACAGCCTTATGCATCTTGTGCAGAGTGGGACCACCGCATGCCAAGGGTCACTGTCCCTCCATCGTCCTCCCCTTCTTTTGGCCCTATTCCCCAGGCTGTGTGCTACGATGGTCCTCCCCATTGGGCCAGGTCATGTTGTGGGCAAGCGACCTTAGACCTGAGCACGTCATCTGCGAGGGATGCTGTGAGGCCACCCGGGCTGTGAGGAGGCTTTGGGGGCTGCGAGCCCTGCTAGTGCCGTTGCAGCTCGCCAGCGAGCGAGCTCCGGTTGCGCCTTGCCGGCAAGGACCGCAAGCCTGCCGAAGCAAACCTTGAAGTGACAATGCGGAGCCCCTGTTTTCAATTAGCGTTGCTATTTCGGAAGGGAGTATCTGCGGCGCAGAGGTAACCCATGGCAACCATCTGCTG
>NW_008824791.1:5096502-5106216 GCF_000699105.1 Pygoscelis adeliae
GCCCAGTCTGGCGACGGTGTCCTGTCCAGCCGAGGCTGGTGGCTTGCCTGGGTGTGCTGAGCCCAACCCGTGGGGGGATTTTTTTCCCCTCTCTTTTTTTTAGCAAAAAGTGCACTAATTGCATTAGTCCTAACAGAGTTGTAACACCAAGACAGGTGAAAAAGATTGCCTCTGGACAACACTTCAGCTACTTAACATGCTAAAGAAAAAAATATGCTCTTGTCTTACCCGCCTGCCGCAGATGCCAGCCTCGGCAGGGAGCACAGCATGGCCCGGGCCACCCCCTGCGGGCAGGGGTAGAGGCTGCGAGTCACCACAGCCGGGTGGGGACACGCCACTGGCACGGTGGGGACGGGGCGTCCTGCAGCAGCCATGGGGCCAGGTACTCCTGGTCTGTGCTTCTGCAGGTAAACCCAGGGCTCCCCTTGCCAGCTTATGAGTTACCCCAACCCTTGCGTTACGGGTGCCGCAATTTTGACAAGGGCTAACACATCAAGGGTTGAACGCAACTCCAGGGCTGATGGGAAAGGAAAGGCACTGAAGTGCTGATGAGGCATTATAATAAGTAGCGAGCAGAAATAAGAACCTACTTATGTTTTAAACATAACATTAATTAATAAAGAAAAGGGTACACTGTAGATACTAAAAGCCCTCAGACACTGAGGAGAAAAAATCTCTTTCTCTTATAATTTAGAAACTGCCAGAACATCGTTCCCTAGACCTGGATAACAGCAGCTGCATGTCACATCTGGGGAGAAGATCCCTCTGCAGTGGCACGCAGACCAGCTCTGCCCCACAGAAGAAGAGCTTTCAGAAAATAGTGTGAGGATAAAAGGAAAAGGTCATTTTCAGACCGCACCACTCCATCACATCAACATTAATTCACGTTGGTCCGTTACTTTGGATGTAACCGAATGCAATGAAAAATGACTCTAAGGTTCCCCAGCCCAATCTGGCAGTACACTTCAGCAAACCTATCTAATAGGTTTATTATAGTTTATTGAGCAAGTGTTAGCCCAGAGTAGGTCAGAACAACCTCCGAAATGCTAAATGGCCTTAGGAATGATGGCATTTTGGGAAGAATTATTGTGGCAGGATGGGTAACTCAGTGTCTAAGGCCCATGCTACCTCTATCCCTGTCAGAAGAAATAATGGCCAAATTTCCTTCTGAGCCTCACGGCCCATTGGACTAATATATAGGGGCCAGCCTGCCCAGCACATACAGTACCTTCAGCTTCCCCAGCCTGGAGGATCCTTTACAGTCGCTTTTTATGAGCAGGTTATTCTCAGCATCAGAAGCCATGCTCCTGCCTCTCCTGCTACACGCCGAAGAAAATTCCCTTCTCCCAGTGTAGCAACGAATGTTACTGGGCCCCAACCCTTGCAGGAAGATGTAAAACTTGTGTCCCAGCTCTTGGGAATGCCACAATTAGCTCTGGCTGGGGAAGACTTGGAAAACAGTTAACTCTTCCTGAAAAAACATCTCTAAGCCCTGTCAAAAAAAAAAAAGGACTTGCAAATCTGCTTTATAGAGAGACCACATTTTATCACCAGACAGAGTTAATAGCAAGGTTAGTTTACTATACCAAAATAAAAGTTAAATATCCGATTACTATCTCTGGAAACAAGGTTAGGGGGAGAAAACAGCAGAAGGCTCCACCAACATCTGCCTGCAACCTTAACTCCACCCTGCCCGCCAGATCCAGGTTTCTTTCATTCAATGCCCAAACCGAGGGCTTATTCCAGCAATGCTCTCCCTGGCAGAGGGAAGTTTCAAGAAGCCACCCCTCCTTTCCTTACAGTCCATTATTTATGTTCCTATCTTTTCAGAAGAGTCGCAGAGTGAAAATAGAGCACTGAAGGGTATCGCTGGGGATTTTACAGGGACTCATGATGTTTCAGTGCAGGCCTCCAGAATCCCCTTATTTTATGCTAATGTAGGGTCTCTATAGAATGGCATTGTTTCAGCCATCCGGCATTTGTGAGACTACTAATGGAGTACCTGCAAGCTTGTCTGAAAACAGACGGCTCTGCTGAGAAGACGGACTCTGCACTCATGATTCTTCAGCCTCTGCTTCCATCTCTTCTCAAAGTCAGTCAGCTGAAGGGTACCCATAAACTTCCATTGCACCATTCTCCAAATTACTCAGTATACGAGTTCTTCAGCATCCTACAGCAGTTTCTCTTTTGGATCCTCTGTTCCTCAGCAGAATGACTTGCAACATGCTCTCTTAAGTGATTTCATAATAACCTGCAGAAAAGTCCTGTACTTTTTTTCTGATTACAACCCCTTCCCCCCATAATTAATGCACTATTTCTGACACCCACAACCTGAATTACCCTATGGCACTCCCACAGAGGCCACACCAGACGTATTAATGATGCCTGTGACTGATTCAGCCCCTGGCATAAGACCATCTCCCCCTGTTGTCAGGTTATGAGGAACAGAGGTTTCCCTCACATTGCATTGATAGACCAGCTGCCAGCATCAGCCTGGAGTGAGCTTTAAACTCACGGTCCCCTTCTGTGGCTGCCTCCCTTTCATGAAAGTTCTCTCTAGCGTCGTCCCACCTTTCCCTCTCCCCTCAGGTCCCATCCTTCTCCCAGCCTTTTCACAACTCACAGCCATGCCCCAAGTTCTCTCTAGCAGAGCATCCCAGCGTTCCGTTTTCTGAAACCTAGCTGTCATACCCTTCTCTGTTCCCCCACCCCAGCAGGAACATGCCCCCTTTCTACAGAGCACGCTACAAACACCGCTGCTCTGCACCACAGCTCCCCCACACCCTGCGTTGCATCCCGTGGGCAGTCAGATACAAAGGTGGCCCCTAACAATGTGCAATGCCACCATGGTGTCAAATAGGACCATGTAATGTTCACCTTCAATGTGAGACCAATGTGTGTTGGACCAGAGGATGGAGACAATGTTGGCACAACACCGATCTGGATCGTTCACCAGCTGAACACCCGTGCATTTGGGAAATTCCTCCCTGACTCTCCCAGTAGCAGGGACATGTGCTACTCAGGAGGATATTTCTTTGCCTTGAGAAGTGTCCACTTGAAATACACCAAGGTCAGACATAGATGTACACTAGAAGAAATGCAGAGGATAGCAGCAGCAAATACACAGCCCTATGAAAATCCCAGGTAATGAATTGGCAGAACAAATTCAAATGAGATTTGTGCTCAATGATGTTTCTAAGGAGTGCTGCTTCTGCTGTTTGCAAAACTGGGGGTGCCAATGAGGGGTGTAATTGAAGTAGAAGTCTCTGCTTGGTGTGCCAGACCTTGGTGAGTTATTCCAGGGAAGTGAGGGAGAGGGAAGAAGGCCAGAAGAAATCAAATGTGACCATACTTTTTCCATATATAATTGTTAACGTTACTTGAGTGATCTGTTGATAGCACAGGGCCTGATGGCTGCTGGTGCAACTCTGTGTTAACAGTTAAATTAAAGACCTTCCAGCCTTGTCTTGTTATCCCTCATGTTAGCAGGTAAGGGTCTCCTTCCCCTCATACCCATCTTTTTTTTTCCTCTGGGTAAGAAGAGGAATTGCCTTTTCACCCTGTTTTAATTACAGGAGCCACAGGACCCTTCCTGGAGCAGCTGTCAGAGACCATACAACTGGAGTATCACCAGGCCAGCAGGCTCACAGAAAGTATGTAAGTAGGTTACACGGGGGCGGGGGAGACCATTAAACACAGCAGGACCTACTTAACAGAGCACCTGTTAGCAGAACAGAAAGTGGTAAGAGGATGAATTGGGTGGAGAAAGCAATAACTGCGCGGCTTTACTCTTTCTAACAAACGCTGGCTAGGCTCAAAGAGGAACGCATGAAGCTGGGCAGGGAGGGAGGCTGGGAGAGAAGAAGCCAAGGGTGTTTTGATGTTCGCTGAGGCTAGTGCTGCTAACGACTGCTTACCAAATAAATAAATTGGAGAGCTCAGATATACTGCTACAGCCATTGCTCTGCACTGGCTGGCTGGAGGGCTCACACAGCTAATGTTTTCTGCTGTTGGTGGAAAGCCTTTGCTCTGCTCCAGGAGAGTGTGGAGAAGCTTGCTCCTGACCTCATCCCTTCTGCGTGCAGAGGGGTGCTGAGCCTAGCCGGCTCCCACAACCCCCAAAATGTTTGGGTGGAGGATCCCTGCCTGCACGTCCTGCTTCTGCAGATACAGCGGGTGTTGGGCCGGCCATCCATCCCTCCCCTCCTAGCTGGACCTGGTCCTTGCAGCCCCAACCACGCTCTGGGCTCTGTGGTGTCTCAGCGTTTCCAATGCTGTGGCCAAACCCACCCACTTTTTCAAACAGCCCCACCTGTGCACCATGCTCAGGGCCACTGCCTGCCCTGCCACTCGCTGCAGCCATGGCGCTGGCCAGGGCTATGTACCCGCCGGCCCTCCTCCTTCAAAGCCCACCAAGAGCACCCCTCCAGGCAGGGGCTCGCCTGGTGGCTAAACCAGCCTAACGCTGCTGCTGAAACCTGCCTGGCTTTTGTCTGACCTGCTTGGGGCTTTAACCTGGCAGATAAAGATCCCTCAAGAAGCAAGTGGACACCTTCCTGTGGGTTTCTCATAGTGAAACAGGTCAAGGAAGGAACCAAAGAGGTGCTTCTGCCAGGCAGGCTTGGGGGACCTGGACAGGCAACACGTAGCGGGGCTTGGGCTGTTGCATGTGCGTATGCCAGAAACTGCAGCTGCTGCTGGTGGCACACAGGTGAGGACAGATTTGGGTTTTATCCATGTCATTGTGCCCACTTGCAGGAGAGTGTCCTCAGGGCAGGGAACAATGGCAGCGAAGGAGGAACAACACCCTGGTTTTAGGTCTAGTCTCCTTTGCGAAGGCTTTCGAGGACTTCAGGCAGATTTAATCTTTCCTCACAAAATATATTCAAATTCTAAGTTATTAAGGGTGGTGTTTTGATATTGCCCTAAATAGATTAGGGACCGCCTTATCTTTTGGAGAGAGGTCTCTCTGGCCACCTGGAGAGCATCTCCGGCATTTGACTAGTCGGGTAATGTTTTCCTTTTCTTGACCAGGGGTAAAACTGCACTTGGTTATATTTCAGTATGAGGATTTTTTCATCAAACCTTGTATTTATATAATCTGTCTGCTGACAGATATACCCAAATCAAACATCTAAATAGGATTAATGCAGGCAGCTTATTACTGGCTCTTGATGAGGACCAGGAATTATGGTTATCAACCATAACAGTGAAGTTGGGGTGTCTGACCCCTACAACTTATCCTTGAAAAATATTATACAAATAGCTTCTGAACCAGTGAAAAGACATTTCATATTCACTGAATAATAGAGAAAAGCGCAAACTAAAATAGCCAGATCTGAATATCAGAATGTACTTTGGGTTCTTTCTTGGTGAGAGGACGACGAACATAATCATAAGCGAAATAAGTGCCAAGCCATATTTAACCCTCTCAGCACTCCAGGAAGGTCAAACATAACTGTTTCAAGCTTTCCAAATGTAAAAAATTGCCTTACCACAGAAAACAATACACTCTGTTCAGTTTTGGGTCCACCTTCCCTATTGCAAGAGAAATATTCAGTGATGTCTCCTGCCCTTGGATGGGATTTAGCTGCAAGGCCCAGTGAAACCTGTGCAAAAGCTGCCTAGATGGCTCCTGGTTTCCAAAGAGGCAGGTGAGGTGATGTGTCCAGGACTCTCCAGATCAGGCTTATGGCTGGATGTGACGGTCCTGTACAATTTTGTTCTGGGGAATGTAATGCACAAGGGCATGGTAACGGATACACATTTTTCCACTCCAGATGGCTAATTTAAATTAATCCTATGGAGACATTGACTGAAAGTACAGTTCTTACCTCCTGGTGGTTACCAGCAGCCTGTTTGAACAGGGTTGATGAGCCCCAGTGGTGTTCTTGATGGGCAGTGTCTCCGTCTTTTAAAATCATCCTTACAGACAGGTGATTAGTTCCGTTATTGGCACTTTCACCTACGGAAATGAGAACTGAATGGGCTGGATGATCATTTTGCACAGTAATTTATGCATGTAGTCCAATATAGCTCATATTGAGGATCCATTCCTCTCTTATAATTGGGGCGAATTCCATCTCTAGAAGCTTTTCTTCCAAGAGAGGATGAATTATCTAAGCCGTCACCTGTCTAACACCATTCAGCTGCTATTTATTTCCGACATGTTCATGTCAGTAGAAGGCTTTCCAACCTCGCAGAGATATTGGGAGATTTCATTTATACAATACTGTGAGATTGTCTGATCAAAGGCATACAAGTGGAAATCATTACTGTTATTTTCAGACATGTCTTTAATCATAGACTCTCCCTATTCATTGCAATCATTGCAATTGTAAATCAGAAGTGGGTTCCCTCACCACCTGGCCACTTGGTGCTCTTCTAATCTCTGCCTGTTGCCTGTACAGTGAGATTTCTCCTGCGTCCCCCCTCCACCTCTCCGTGACGCAAACATGTTCACCAAAATTTGCTATGATAGCTTCACTTTATGTGGATTTGTTTCTGCAAACAGAAATGATATTGAACTTTCTGAACCTCTCCCACTAGGAAATGAGGATAATACTTGGAGTTGTCAATGTGGGGACTATTCATGGTGCCTGACAGCCTTGCTGAAATGACTGAATTATATTCCTATCAGCAAAAAGTATGAAATGAGTTACAGTTATTTAAACAAGGGAATAGAGGAATCTGCACTTCTAACTACAGGAAGGAATAAGCTTGTTAATACCCTGTCTTCTTGACAATGTGTATCTTTTTTGTCTGGTCATGCACTGGGTCCCAGTGCTGCAATAGCTTCAGGCCAGAAGAACTGAGGTGTCTGCTTTCTATTGTTTCTGTGGGATTTGGGCATCTGGTATCGTGATAGAGCTGGTCTATATTCTCTCCCAAAACAAATGCACATGCACTTCTTTTTTCTCCCATCTCTCTCTCATCTGTAAAGACTTTGGGAAGTGTGGTGCGTGAGGGTGGAGCACCTGCAGAAAGGCCTATGTGAAGGAGACCCACTAGACTAATCTGAGATCTCTGCTGGGGATCCTAGATCCACTAGGGCCAATGAAGCCCATCTACTGCACTCCTGGGTTTTGTTTCAGAGACTGGATCTTTTTTTCCCAAAAGGTTACAAGCACACAGGATGGGGTGGCTTTGCCCAGTAGTTCAGGTCAATCCAGCTTGAAAATGGCAATGGAAATCCGGTTTGGTTTTGAGCATAGTGATTTGGGATGCTGGAAACCGTGAGACTGCCAAGAAAATGTTGAATGCTGCCGACTGCCTCAAGTGACAGCAAATCTCATACACCCTGACCAAGGAAGTGCCTTCATTCCAGCAGCTGCAGGTTATTGACTCTGTTTCCACATCTTTGTCCCATTTGTCTTAAGTCCCCTGTGCAGTAGCTCTTGCTGCTTTTATAAAGGCTGAGGTGTTTCCCAATTCCCATGCCAGGGGATCAATGGCTCAGGAGGACAGGAATGGGAGGTGGAGCCTTCCCATCTGAAATCATAAATTCTAGTCTGGGCCCAGGTCATCCGAAAGTTGTCGTCACCTAGAATTTCAATCTACTTCTATTTGCCCTGCGTGATTAAATATTCATGCCAGGATATTCTGCCATGCAATATGAGAATATGCAGTGTAACCTCACTGGAAAGACTATGTTGCAGATGTATTCAATGTCCTACTGCTTTCTGAAATGATTTCTGCATTTGTCAGTTTTCCAGCTTCCCTCTGATGGACTTCAGACTAGCCCCAGATGTCTATACGATCATCCCATTCCCAAAGACTGATTTTTTTACACACACACACACATACACCCAGCCCTCCTTATCTTGCCTGATAAGGCCAAGGGCATAACATGGTAAATAGCCTTCTCGCTCCCAGAGATGGGTGATCCATCTGAGAACCAAGAGACTGCTGGGGAGCAAACCCTTTGCTAAGGATCATAGCAGAGCAGCTTCTAGTGCAACTAGCTGATGGCTAATGTGCTTGGGGCTGGCAGCCTGGTGCTTTCAACAGCCTGAACTTCACTTAAAAAAATTATAGTGATTAAGTAAACACAGCTATAATGGAAATCTTTACTCTGCATATTACAAACCAAAATGGCCATGAAGGGAGCAATTATGAAATCTCAGGACTGTGGTGAGGGGAGGAATCATTTGAGCTGGCTGTTGTTTGTTTTTGTTCATCATTTATTTCCCCTGGGAAGCTTGGCTCTGAAGCGGTCTCTGCTGCATTAGGAGATTCTTTACATTTTTGTTAACCCAGTTTTCCATCCAGTCTTGAGCAAGATAGGAGGATATACAAGGGTTTTACATAAAGTCACAAGACATGAGGGACTACCTTGGGGAACGATTCCTAGATCCAGTTTCCGATTCCCGTTATAAGCCCACAACACAAGCTGCGCATCAATTGTTCTCCCTCTCTGTTAGTCTTTGGTGACATGACTGATTGTACAAAGACTTGAGAGAGTGGCGAAGATAATCCAGTAGTGGCAATGTTAAAGCTGTACTAATGGGAACTGCAATAATGGTTCAGAGACAGTGGTCATCTTCCTTTTCTGGAGACATATGATTGGTCCTAGTGGGTCTTTGGGACTTGCCTGATTCAGGAAAATTATAGTGTAAAGCAGCACCAGGCTTTTGGCTTCAGCTGATTTTTGCTGATGTTTGTTCAGGACCAGAGGGAAATTAGCTGGTGGACTAGTCGGCTGTTGGTAGAAAATTGACTGAGAAATGGAGAACACAGCAGAGAAATGGTGAATGATGGGATGAGTGGTAATTCCTAGGTAGCAAAAAGATTGATGCAATCCAAAACCCCAATATACTTCCCAAATGTATATAATAATGCAAGTTCAGGAGCTGCTTCAAGGGCAGAAACCAGCTTGGAGACCTTTTCCTTGACTGAACTTAACCAAAGAAAGAAGGTCTAGCATTTCCTTTTGAGCCCTGCTAAAGCTGCAGATCTACCAGCAGAGGAGCTCAATGCTAGAGCCAAGTGATGTACAGACATGACAGCTAAACAAAGCAACTGGCCACCAATGATAACTGTTCGAGATGTCCATATGAGGACAAACATTTCTGTTAATGGCTTAGAGTGTTTCAGGAATGGAGAGCAACCCAGATAGACTTGAAAGAAGGGGACAGAAATGTTTGGCAGTTCCTATCACATGGCTGTATATTAGCTAAGGAAGAAAACAGTCCAGACTTTTCCCCAGTGCAATAGTGAGCACATCCTGGAGACATGCTGTGTGAAAGACAGGACAATCTTTCTCCTTCCCAGGTGAAACGCTCAATTCAGGTACAAGGCCTCGGAGCTGAGCTAGCTGGCTGCCAAGGCAGTCTGAAACAGCAGCAAAGTGGGTGGTGTCTAGGGGAAGAAGGGACTGAGTTTGGAGGAAGAGGGACCGAGGGCTGAAAGAAGGGACTGAGTTTGGAGGGATAGGAATAAGTACGGCGCGGTTTTGACAGCAGGCTACCGCTATTGCCTCGGCAAGTATGGCAGGTGCACCCGCCCTGATAAAGACAGGGGGCATTAAGACCGTTGCGTCCTTACTTTCCCCATCCTTACTTTTCATGCCTTTACGGTGGCGAGGGCTGACCGTCATGTACACACTTTGGGCCGGTAATTATGGTCATGTACACACCTTGGGCGAGGAGTAAGTGTCGTGGTTTAACCTCAGTCGGCAACTGAGCACCACACAGCCGCTCGCTCACTCCCCCC
>NW_008824791.1:5106442-5114952 GCF_000699105.1 Pygoscelis adeliae
GGCCAGCTTCCCCCAGTTTATGTACTGAGCATGACGTCACATGGTATGGAATGTCCCTTTGGCCAGTTTGGCTGTGCCCCCTCCCAGCTTCTTGTGCACCTCCAGCCTTCTCAGTCGGTAGAGCATGGGAAACTAAAAAGTCCTTGGCTAGTGTAAGCATTACCTAGCAACAACTTAAACATCGGTGTGTTATCAACTTTGTTCTCATCCTAAATCCAACACACAGCACTGTACCAGCTACTAGGAAGGAAATTAACTCTATCCCTGCCGAAACCAGGACAGTAAGAAAGTCAAGGCCCTCAGCCAGTCAGAACTGACCACAGGTCAGATTCGACTAGGGTATAAATGGAGCCCCGCCGGAGGGCAAGTGGAGCCGGTCCTCCTCGGAGCAGCGGGTCTGCAGTCGGGGACTCTCCCCATGGGTCGGGATGCCGCCCAAGGAAACTCCTCGAGGTTGAGAGCCCTCATCTTACAGGTGAGTGGTTGTGCACATTTTGGATCCTCCTTTCTAAAGCCGGCTGGGCAGTATTGATCCCTCGTACACCATCCTGAACCTGTGGTTTACTGATGTTGTCGGAGCGTTGAACGATTTTGATGAGCCTCGTTTCTAGTTAGTTTTCTGCTAAACCATTTTGGTTTAAATAAAGATTATTTTTGAATCTATCAATCACCTGCCTAATTTGATTTTGTGAGCCTCCGCGACAGCAAGCCAACCAAAGCAGGGGACCTTCAGCACAAACACAAAAGGAATTGTTACTATTAGTCCTATTCCAGGATAATCAAACACATACCTGCAGGTTGATCTGAAACCAACTCCCCTGTTCATCCTCACTTCTTCCAGAACCCAATTAAGTCCTTCCCAAAGAGATCCTACATGAAACAGAGGCTTTTCTGAGATTGGTAATGGTTGTCACCCCAGCAATAATCATAATGAATCACACTCGGGCTCCTGTTGAGCTCATCTTTTCAGAGAGATGTTGGTTCTTGATCCGTTCATTAATATTAATTAGTATGGAGTCACGTTTCATTTCCCACTTATGTGTCCAACCTGCAGCATCCTTGTGTGTCCCGTGCTAACGAACCAGATGCCATTTATGGCTGGCACAAAATAATTAGCTAATAGTTGAGGAATACGTATCTCAAGTTAGTTAAATATTTATGCCAGACTTTTTCCATTTTGGCTCCCAGCCCTCATCTGGGGGTTGCAGTGCAATTTAGGGAGGATACGAGAAAGTTTTCACAGTTGTATGCAGCAAGCTTTAATTATACATTCTCCATATGGATGCAAATGTTTGATGTTATACAGATGCTGGCAACGAATTGACCACCAGGTACCAGAGTAGAAACAGCAAACTTCAGCAAGCAGATCAAAATCTAATTCCCTTGTTGTGACTGGATGCTGCATAATGCAACAGTCACTCTTTCGCTTCTGATCCAGCCTCTCTTGCTCAGTCAGAGATCTCTGCTGCAAAATACTTCCAGGCAAATGAATAAAAAAAATTGCCAGAGCTGGAGAGAGGGCATATGTGGCTTGGAACTGGAAGTCACAACCTGCATCTTCCCTAGAGCTGATTTCTGGCAGTGGGAGAGGTGTCTGCCTTTCTGAGTCTTCAGATTTTGTTTATAAGATCCCCAGACCCCCAGGGGTCCCCAGATCTTTTGAGCTTTCTTCTGGGAGCCCTCTCACACAGCCCTGTGCTGTAACATGCGAGAGCCAGGACTATGAGCCAGGACCATGTTATGAAAAGCAGGATAGCCACGCTGGGAGGTGCGACGATAACTCTGAGCTGCTGCATGTTGTGTTTCTGCCAAGCTGCTCCCGTGCTGTCACAGGCGGTGGATGTTTGGTACTACGCTGCATGAAGCTGCTGGGCAGAGAAGCATGCTGCACTGAAAATGAGCTTCAGCAGAGACATTCACCACCCTGCTCCTGCTGGCCGCTGAAGGAGGCTGGGACCACAGGGATGTTATCAGGAAGAGCGAGGGCATCCAGTGCTCCTCTGAGTTGTATGGGAGCTGGGACTCCTCGTGTTGTGCGAAATTGAGGAGGCCATTCCCCCTTCTGACTCCCGGTGTCATGCGGACATGTGTTTGTGTGTGTAATTCCCAGTGCACCTCCCACCGAAGGAGCAGAGAATGAAGGTGGAAGGCAGGGACTGCGCAGGGCTGTTAGCTGGATTTCTTTTTGAGGATAGGCACAGAACATCTACCCTATTTACTATGGCATACATGAATAACATTGACATATGAAGTCCCGCTGAAGGCTGATTTTTGCTTAACTAACCTACCTCTCCCGTGTCCTGACCCTCCACTCTTACCAGAGTAGAGAGGGTTTGCTTTTGCTTGCTCAGAAGCTCAGAACCCCCAAATTATCTGTAATGCCTTGAGCACATAATTATATTGAGCTAATCACTGTGATACCTAGGCACTTTCACCTTACTGTGCTCTCAGTCAGGCGCAGTCCCTGAACTAGGTTCAGTGGGGATACAGTTCTGCTGAAGCTCTCATTTTCTGGAGCAGGTTTGGGCAGGGAAATGGTGGGGGGAAGGGGTAGTGTTGGCTAATGCCTGTTAGAAATAATACCAGGAGAAAAAGAGCTTGTGATCAGCTCTCACACAAGTATCACACCCTCTAATCAGGTAAGATGAGATCGCTGCCTTGTGAGCCACATCTGGGTCATGCGAAGGAGCAGTGACCCACACCTTTTCTATTATTTGACCTGCAACCCTCATGCTCCTGCCTTTGAGCCTGCCTGGTTTCACAAGTAAGCAGAAATGAGCTTACTCACTAGGTAGATGAAAAGACTTCTAAGAAATATGTGGGTGCTATGGTAGATAGTGTTGTACTTCACTAAACGGAGCCCTTCCCTTTGAGTCAGCCTGTGCTTTGGCGATCCAGCCTTTATAGGCAGGTTTTTTTTTTTTCTTTGGGCTAAATTATGAAAACCGTGAAGGATTTCTCAAGGTTCCAGTTAAATTGCAGTTTTTGCCATTCCAATCTGCTGTTCCATCTCTGCAGGCAAAAACAACTGCATTTTCCCTGCCATTCCTTCTGTGCTGTGAAATAGCTGTCATGCTCTACCCCAGAGTTAGCTGCATTGTTGCGGGGGAAGAAATGTTTTTTCCGTCCATGCACGAAAGTGAATAGATAAATCCCTTGAGATGAAGAGGCAGTTATTTTGTCCTAAAGAGTGGGAAGTGGATGGAGGAGACAGAGAGGAGTCTACAGTGAGCTACAGCTTAAGAATCAGTGCAAGGTATTTATTCCTTGCAGAGGCAAAAGAGAGCAGTCCCACAATTTTTCTTCTCCTAGGTCAGGAACACAGGAGTGACACCACAGTAACTCACTTCTTCCCTCTTGAGACATGGCTGTAAAGGCAGTGGTTTTTAACTTATTGTATTTAATAAGGAGGTGAGAGACAATAAAGCAACAAAATGAAGCTTCTGCCCACAACATAGCAGGAAGGGGAAAGAGGTTAGACAAAAGTCCAAATGCCAAGTCTGAAAAGTGGAAAGCAGGAGTGTGCTGGTTACAAAGCACTTACTCCACAGCACTGGCCCTGAACACGACGGATGCGCTCTCTCTTTGGTTACCTACAGCTAACATCTCTCCCATTAAAGTTTTCTGCCATGGCAAAAGAGCTCTGCTCTTTGCCTTGCAATGCAGAACTGCTGGCACTAGGAAGGAGGAAACCAAAGTAGTCTTGGCTCAGGGGTGAGCCCTGCAGGATTTAGTTCTTTGGGACCTGGTTTGTATACTTTAATATGTCCATCAGTAATTTGCAGGGCCTTGCTTGAAAGGATGCTTATGCTGGAGCACTCACCAGGGCAGGGAAGCGATACACAGGAAGGGCTCCTTGGGCCTCGAGAGCTATTCTCTGGATAAGGAGGTAGTTAAAGAGTAGGGAGTGGAAAAACCTGGGAATGCTGATAAGGCAGCTACTTGATTTTCCATTGCTCTATAAACTTTTTTAAAGGTGCAATATAGGTGTTAGTCACACTGCCCACAGCATAAGGGGCCAGGTTCTCATTTGCACTGAGGCTGACTGGAGGCCTGTGCATGTTTCTGCTATATGTGCTCTGTGCTCAAGGGCAGAATAGCTGATCTGCAGCCCCAGGATGCTAATGATGAGCTAAGAGGGGGGTTTCAGTGGGGTATGTGCCTTCCCTTCTCTTCTGGAGTGTCTCCTCTGTTCTTTGTTAAGTTGGAAAGAAGAAAGCATGGAGGGCCAAAAAAGGGAGATGAGCAAGCAGCTCTGTAGCAGAAGTTCCTAAGTAGAGGAAAAATCCTCTCTCGCAGTCTGGTGAGAAACACAGTGCTCTAGTTACTGGGGGCACGGGTGAAGGGAGCTAGTGAGGATGCCAGAAAAAGAGTGCAGCAGGCGTCATTGCATGGTGGTGATCTACTTTTAAGTGATACCAGAAAAACCTATTAAATATATAACCTCAGCGCCCAGAAAAATGTGTCAAGAGGTTTATTCGTGTAGGAAAAGCTTCATCTTATAAATATAGATAAGGGCTTCTTTTTTTCCTGCTGCTTCTTCTTTTGGACTTCCTATACAGAAAACATATTTGGACTGTAATTTCCCTTCTGGGAAGCTCTACCTAGTTATGCTGCTTTCTGTCTGGCAGGACTGCGAGGTCCGTGCTTGCAAATGGGATAGCTCAGTGTGATGAGCCCTTCCTAACACGTGTCCCACTACATCCTGTTCCAAGCCTCATCCTGCAAAACTTTATGCATGTACTGCCCTGCAAGAGGGCTGGTAGTTTCACTGAGCAGACATAGGACCGCTGTGTGCTGAAGGTGAAGGATAGTTGTTGTTCTTTTCAGGACCTACCTGCTGCAGGGCTGCTGCTGACTGACCTGCAAGGGAGGGAAAGATACACAAAATATGGAGCTGCGGATCTCACTCTTTTAGGTTTTCCTTCTCTCTCTCAACATAGGCACTTTCATTTCAGGCCCGGCAGAGCACCTCAGGTAGAAATACTGTTGTGGAGATTCAGTAAACCTGCTATCCTTTGGGTTGCCACCTTCCTTCCTCAACGACTCTCTTGCCTCTTTGAGAGGGTAGAACAGGACCTGTCTCAGCTCCCCAGCCTCATCTACCAACAAAAGTCCAACCACTACTTTTATGCTGAACACAAGTCAACCTGTGCCTCCTGTTTACATCCATCTTCTTCAGTCCAAATTAAAATTTAATTCTGTTCCTTTGTTGTTTCTTTATGGATGGCTGTCAAAAGCTCAAGCTCAGCAATGCTAACGCCAGCCCGTTCTTTCCCACAGTCCTCCCCACTGATGACTTTCATGGTCTCCCCACACCACACCACATGGCCTGCACTCAGGGCCAACATGCACCTGGTCCTTCCACCCTGGCTGCCTTGCTGTCTTCCCATCCACACAACCTTGTCTTGTATTACGTTGCTGATGTGCAGTCTTCCCTAGCCGTCTGCACACTGAACCACTCATCCAAACTCTTGACATCTCATAACGGTCAGTACCCTTTCCTCCTTCCTCAACAGGGGAGCTATGAAGACACCCCTCAGAATGATGCTGGACTGCATCATCCCCCTCGTGCTTGGCTTTTTGTCTCCCTCTCATTTGCTTTGACTTCCCATGCCTTCACAGCTCTTCAGCTGTTCCTGGGCTGCCCTTTTCCAAATGACTTGGGAGGCACGGAGGCCTGCGCCAGCCTTCCCTTCACAGTTCTTCAAACATTGTTGGGTTGTACCTGTATGATCATTCTTGCCAGGCAGGAGCCCGCTGTGGACATCCACAATACTCTGTTTTCATCCCTTTTCACATCTCCTCTAAGTTCCTGTCGTGTCTACAAACAAGTAAACTAAATAACTGCAAATGTAGACGCTCTTGTGGCTTAATCATGATGACTAACATTGCCTTATGGCTTCTTTATGTTCCTCTATCCACATCCATCTGCTGTTGCTTTGCTTACCAAACGATAACTGTGAATCAGGGCATTTCCTCTTCCCTTCTCCGCCCCGCCTGCATGCGGGCCCCAGTCCATGCCTGTTGCTCGTAGGGGCTATGACAGCTTCCAAAATCACCCCCTTTCCCAGAGACAGGGCAACTCGTCCTGCTGGTACAAGGAAACTTCCTCTTATGAATGTTAAGGACCATCCCACCTGTGCGAGTTGTGAAGTAACACAATGACACCATGCTTGCGTTATAATGCCGTTGTATTTGACCACTGAGGTGAAAGTCGAGCTAGCTTATAACCAGGTTGCAAAACTCCTGCCTTGCTCCTTCTCGGGCGCTGTCGCTGGTCTGTCGCACACTTGCAAAGATCCCATTTTGCTGTATTTCTACCAGAGTGCTTTGGGTATTTTTTCTGACTGTTTTTTGTCTCGGGAGTATGATGATATCAAATCTGGTCTTTCTTTGTCAAGACCTCTGAGGTGAGGTCTGTCTCTGGTCCATGCAGCGCAGTCCAAGGGCTAGTGCAGGTACTGGCAGCTCTTCCTCTTCTGGCAGGGGTGCTTGCCAGAAAATTCATTAAACACTGCAATGAGCGTTACTTTTTCCTACTGGAGTGGAAACCAAGGCAGAGGGGTGCAGTAGCTAGCTGATTATCCTAAAGCAAGCCAGGAGGAAAGCCGAGGTTAGAGCGCAGGGGTCAGGCCACCCTCTTCCCTGCTGCCGGGTCCGGCTGCTGCCATTTCTTTTGTCCCCCCTAGGGTGGGGGCTGGCGCTGGCGGACAGGCAGCAGATGACACTCCTTCCTCAGCTCTGGCTCCCCATTGCAGCATTAGCTCCAGCTTGAAACACATGTCTGCAGAGGAATTCAAACAGTACTTGAAAGAAAACAAAGCAGAGCAAACGGCTCTTCTTGAAAAGCAGCTGGTGAACTCCACTGGTTGGAGCCAGAAGCCTTTTTAGGGCAAGTGACGGTTCCCCTTCTCCCCTGGGGAAGAAGGCTCTGCTACAGCTTATCTGTCACGGGAGGTTAGCAAGGGAAGCTGGCATATGTTTTACCGGAGCAACATTTCAGATTTTCAGTCTGCAGCCCTGCTCTAAATCACATTTCCACATGGGCGGGATGATCTGGATGGCTCCAGCGCTGCAGGCAAAAACCTGTCCGCACTGGCTGACCAGGGTGATTTGGCTAATAGCAAGTCAAAGTCGGCATCCCTTGGGTGTTTGTGAGGGGGCCATGACCAGGTCCTGCCTCAGGGGAACCCATGACCTCAGTTTTCTCCTGCTCTGTCCCTTGAGCTGTCTTTTCCATCAGGGTAAAGTGGGAGTAAGATAATATCCCTAGGATTTTGTAACCGTCTGTATCAGGGCCAGCTTTAGTCACAGCATTGGTTTCAGGCAGCAAATTGCTGAGGACAGCAAATCAGCCTGGCAATAAGCATCCTGCAGACCTGTTGCCTCTTCTCCCAGCTTCACCCTGTGCCTGACTCGTCTCCAGTGATGCAGGCGCTGCCGGGGCAGGAGGCAGAGCATGGTGAAGGCAGAAGCAGAAGGCTGCCTGGGCTCCCTCCTCCCCACAGCCAGGGCCTCTATGAAGAAGTGACAGGGTGCAGGGGGGGGGATGACACCAGACAAGATTTCAGACACGGGAAGTTATTTTTTCCTCATTCTTGAGCAGCAAATATCACGTCACCCATGTGGCGGAGGAGCTCTTCTCAGCACACAAGGGAACGGCATTGGGAAGTGAAGAATCGGCACAAAACTGTGCCGGCAGTTGACATTTCATGGGCATGTTGCCAGCAGGCTCAGCCGAGAGGGCTGAGGAAGCCCTGGAGCAGGATGGCCCCTTTGCCTCCCCCAGGCATGATGCCTGTGGGGGTGCAAGATATTGTCAGGTGGGCAAGATGCAAAAAGTGGTGAACCAAGGTCACCTCTGCTCCATACTGAAACCAGTGGCTTTGTCCCCAACACGGTTTCTTGTTTGCACAGAATTTAAGGGGGGTGATGGTAAGGAGGAGAGGGAGAGAGGAATTCCTGGTTCTCTGGAAAGGGCTTTTGACTCCATTTTGTTCTGGGGGTGTAGGTTTGCTTTTCCATCTGCAGGCCTGCCTGCTCTATTGTTGTAAGGGCGGTGCAGGGATGCTTGGGCAAGCTGCTACCTATAGCTCGCTGCAAGGAGAAGGGGCAGTGTTTACTCTGCCAGTGCACTAATTTCAAATACCTGGCTTCAGCGCTAATGCACAAAACCTGTTGCCTCCCTCGGGAGACTCTGGGAGCAGAAAAGTTGGAGGCGATGAGCCATTTGCAGTGTAGTAGAGAAGCCGTTCATTGCCTGCTTGTGTTGCAGGCAGGTATCTGGCTGCCTGTGCTGTGTACTTTCAGTTCGGGTTGGAAGGGAGATAGCAAAGCCTGCTGTGTTTGGGAACAGCGACCCCATGGAGGTGTGCTCCTTGGAGTGGGAGATGAAATGCTTGAGAGAGAAAGAGAACAAGCTGGTGGAGGGGATGAACAGGGGAGCAAGTCTCGTAATTTAACATTCAGGAACCTCGGTAGAAGGTGAGACTCCTGGGCTTTCATTC
>NW_008824791.1:5114975-5121017 GCF_000699105.1 Pygoscelis adeliae
TATAATGATTCTTAAATGTAAAATGCAAAACAATCCTGGGAATAAGGGCATGACATCCTGGACTTCTCCCTCCCAGATGAGTCCTAAATCATTTGGTTATTACATAAAGGTGACCAACGCCCACAGCAAAATGCAAGCAGAATTGCTGCTATCTTCCAGTATCAGCTGCTATCTTGCTGTTAGGCCAATATTGAGAGAGGTATGAATTGGCTTCAATCACAGAAATGAAGGTGTGGACTCTGAAACCTAATGATTACATATTTCTTCCAGAGTAATGATCAAAGTGCTTATCATAGTTAACTGGATGAAAGAAATGTTTTAAGATCAATGACAGCAGCTGAGAGACTGCTTTTTTTTTTTTTTTTTTTGGTACGGTTGCTCGGGACTGTTTAGAAAGAATTCAGACACACCCAAAGAGTCTCACATTGTTAGATCGGGCCAGGAAATAGATTTTCTTTCGTCAAAATGATTCTGTGAGAAAATGTGAAGTGCAAGCAGGAGCTGAAAGTCTTGTGGGATGGGAGGCTAAAAGTGTATTTGGCAAAGGTGTTTTTTTTTTTTCTTTTTACTGCTGAAACACCTATTTGTTTTGCTCGTTGCCATTGAAAAAAAGTTGATAATGGCAATGTCCATTTGCCCATTTTTCTATGTTGCTTTTCTTCCCGGGGGAAAGAAAACAAAGATAAACTGCTGCTCCATCAGTAATCACGAGGCTTGGAGTCAACCTTTTACTCACTTGCTTTATTCTGGCACACGCTTAAAGCATGGGGAGGTCTGAATTAACCAGCAAAACATCACAAAACTGGGACTTGAGCTTGGTTTTGGTAGGTAGGATTAGAAAGCAGAAAAACAATGTGTTCATTCCTGCGTGTACTTCAGACAGAGCCCACAGAAGCTTGGAAGGTCCCAGCAGCAGCTGGTCTGACCAGCCACAGAGCAGAGCCTACAGCAGCTTGCCGAGCAGTACCTGGGGCCTTGCCTGTGTCATCCGTGCTTAATGAGCCCAGTCCTCTCGGTCCCTGTAATTTGTGCATGCCCATGTCAGGACCAAGACATTTTACCGCTGCAGTATAGAAGAATAGTCTTATGGACTGCTTTCTGCCTGCCCTTAGCAGATGAACAATGCAACAGCTGAACTCCACAAAACACAGCGTTTGAGAATTAAATCGGGAACAAATGAAGCTTTGCATTATTCTAGCTCTTCGCTCTCGCAGATCCTGAAGTGTGCACCAAGTTGCACTGCTGCTCCAGCCGTGTCCAGAGGGGACATGCAGGAGGACTTCTGCAGCTGTCCAGCAGGGGTTTGAAGCCATAGCTGACCATAAGCCTAGCCCTGCAGCACCAGCCCTCTCCCCTGCACAGGCTTTGCCCAGCCCAGGAGCGAGCCAGCAGCCTGCAGGGGTGTCGGAGAAGGTGGGAGCACCGCGGTTATCTAGTCAGGCAGCCACCTCGCCTCTGGCCTCCTTCATCTTCAGGAAACATCTTTTGCTCTGTACATACTCCAAAGCTTGAAGCTGATGCATGTTTCTCAGCGAGATATTTCTCTAACGTCATTTCCCAAGCTGGTAGTATAATGTTTTTCCTCGCAGATAGATCATAACTTCAGGCAGAGCGCAACTTCAGACATGGGGACGTTTATGAAAAAATTGGCATACTCTTCTGTCAAGCAACAGTTAAAAGAAAATCTGCAAAGGGATTAGCTGCCATACACTCTGGGGCTTGCTGACAGATGTCCTGAAAATCTGGAAATGTGTCGATCTATCTTTAAACAGGGCTTTTTTTTGTTCTCCCTCCTTCTCCCTCTCCTCATCCCTCTGCCCAGGGCACACAAATAGGAATTCCTTCGCATCCACGGTACTGCCTTGGTGCCATCCGTGGACTGGCATACTGGTCCTGAGGTGCAATCTAGGCTGAGCTAGACCCAAAACCTCAGTTCATTGCCTGAATGCCTTCAAACCTCAAACCATTGCCAGCTTCCCTGCAATGGCTGCACTGCTGCTTTGTGCCAGGGCAGTTCGGATTTTCTCTCTGTTCCAACTCTCAGCTCATTTTAAAGGAGCTTAAATGTTGGCCATTAAATATAAATATCTTCTTTTTCCTCTGGGTGAAACTGATGTTCAGAACTTCACAGTGTAAATAAGGTCTGGCGAAAATGTTTTAGGCAACATTTCAGTCAAACTAAATGGCTCTGGCTGTCCCTCCCCGCTTTAGCCCCGAGCTCTAGGTGCGCCTCCTCTCCCTTTCACAATATGGCAGAGGAGCTTTGACCTAGTCATGACCTTCCCCCAAGCACATCTTCAGGCTTGGAGCAGCCAGAAGACCCTGAGTCCTATGGATTGAGTTGCGTGATCTTGGGCAAATCACATAGGACAATTTTTTTTAAAGTGCTTTCGTTTCTGGGTGGTTTGATTTCTGATTGCTCAATTTGAAACACTCAGGTGGCCTCTGAGAGGAGGGAGATACAGATGCACCACCACCACCACCCCCCCCTCTGGGGGCCACACAGCCTTTTAAACTGTTCTCCAGTTCTGGATGGAGTCGCTGCCTTCAGGGAGGGAGTCACTCCTGCAACTGCAGTTAAATCTCCCCCTCCTCTTTTTCCCCGTATCTATTTTCCTCCTGTACAGGAAGGAAATCACTCCTCCTGACTTGTGGAGGAGTCAGGAGTCTCCTGCCTCGCTGAAAACAAGACAGGGGCCTGCCTTGCTTGGTTGAGCCCGGTCCCCTTTTTGCTATAATCTGTTACCATCAGCCACGCAGGTTACCGCCTGCTCCAAAATCTGAAGACTGCAAATCTGCCTTGGGTCTTGTTCCCTCCCCTGCCTGCTGACCAGAGGAGTGGGGTAAATACCCACCGGGTCCAGTACTTGGGGGCATGCAGCGTTTTGTCCTGAAGAAGGACTGGCATTCTTATCTCATAATGTAAATACGTTGCATTTCTGCCAAACTCCTTTTCTCTGAGGGCCGGACAAGAGTCTAACTTCACTCTTCATCTGTGGGTCACGGGAAGCCTGTGCACATCGGGCGAGCAGCGTGTTCAGAGTCTGGATGTTTCCCTAGGGCAAAGGATGCAGCTCCCAGTCACAGCTGTTGTATTACAGCAGCCTCTGGCAGCCCAGAGGTTTGGGAGACATCTACCCCGATGGCCCTCAGCCACACAGCAACCGCCCAGTCTCACTTCTCGCACGGGCTGCCGGCACCCGTTGGTTGTGCTTCTCCTGCTAGAAAAGGCAGGGCTGACGGGAAGCACCTGTGATTTGGTATGAGCACGGAGCAGCTCAAGCAAACGGCAGCAGGCGGGATCGTTTCCCCTTCGCCCCGAGAGCGTGCTGCCAGTGTCCAGCCTCTACTGCCTGCCGAGGCGAGCAACAGAGAAGCAAGCCCGAGCAGACTGCTGTCAGGGACCGAGCAACAAGAAAGACGGCGGTGTGGGTTGCGACCTAATGTGTGTATCATCAGCATCGTTTGAGTCACGCCCGTCCGCCTCCAGCTATTACAGCGATCCCGCTGCCAAAGAGCAACCGCATGGCCCGACCAAAATGATCCGGCTCCTGCTGAGTCCTGAATGACTCAGTTGTGCTGGGAGTACAAGGCAGCCCAGATCTGTCTTCCTGGAAAGCTGCTTCGCAGTAGCCTTGTGCTTGAAACAGTTTTGTCTTTGAGGTGACTATGGTGTTTGTTCCCATTCAGCCGCGTGAATAAACCACGCGGACGGATGGACGGACGTCCACAGGGAGTCAGAGCCCCACCGCGGGAGCTCAAAACACCGCAGCTGAGCCCGAGGGAGGGCTGGCTGCCCCCCTAGGTTTGAGAAAACTGCCCTGCCCGAGCCTCAGTGTCCCCACTGATGCAGGAGCAAGGCCAATGTTTTCCTCAAAAGGCCAGAGACTGTTTGTGACGTCCCCTGAAGAAGGGCGCTCTCGTGAACGCCAAGCTATTTTTATTATTGGGGTCAGGGAGGAGAACACGCGCAAAGGTGATGAAGCTTTTGAAACACAGGTTCCCATTAACAGTCTTTAGCACACACAGTTCTTATTATAATCTAATTTGACTGGAATTGGATTAATCTTATAATGCTATAATGTCATTTCCATGGTCTTTTTATATTTTTATTGTTAATATGCATTAATGCAATACCCTGGAAGAGCTCCGAGAAGAGGATGTGAATGTTTAGTGAATCTCTGATAACATTTTTGCAGGGCATTTTTATGCTCCTGCTAGGCTTGTATGCTGGAAAGTCACACAGTGCCTGGAAATAGCAAGAATGCACCCAAATTCACCTTGATTTATCTTGCGATGGGCTCCACTGGCGAAAGCAATGTATTCAGAGCCAAGAAACCAGGGGTCTGCTCCCGGCTTGTCCGTGACCTGCGCTGGGAGTTCACCTGCATCATGCCAATGTTTTCCTTTCTGTCTCTTCAGCTGGAGATGGAAATAATTTGTCTATACAGGAATGTAGTGGGTCCGTGGTCTATATCCCTTGCCATCTAGAAAAGATTTCTTCTATCACCAAGCTTTAATGCTTCCTTTTTACTAAGTTTATCCCGAAAAAATGCTTTTTTCCTGCCTGTACCCTGTATTTCTGAATTTGCCTTTTTTTTTCTTTTGCTATTATTTATTTCTCTAGTTATACATCTTTTGAAGCATTAGAGTAAACAGTCTTTATCCTGCATCCATTTAAAGGTGCTGGAAGTTTACTTCAAAGTAGCCCCACAGTGCTTGCTCTAAATACTCATGGGCTTGACTGTGGGGACTTATAATAGGAGACCGCACGGGAAAATTATTGAGCAAGCTGAGTGATATTACACTTGATGACGTTTCAGCCCTCAAATCACCTAAGAGAAAAGGCAAATAGACTGGTATTTTCTATCGACTCTTATCATCACCTCTGTTCCTTTTCCAAGTCTCACTTGAAGGCACTCTTGATGTAATTAAAGCTTAAGGGCCAAAGCGCGAGTTTCATTTTCAGTGCAAATGCAACGCTAACCCTTTCTCTCCCGCACGTCTCCGGTTATTCTGTTCTTTGGCTCCTCCAAAGAGGAGCATGACAAAGCTGCAAATTAAACCTCCCACTCTGAAAATGGCACGGCTTAACATTATTAGCCTGCAGAAACAGAATTTGCTGGGTCACCAGGAGCTGGCTACCAATGCATCTGCCACGACAGCCACGCTGGGAAGCGAGTCCATATGGTAATACAGACAGCTTCTGACTTCTGCTGGGTACAGCTTCTAAGGACTTGGCATCTCTTCTTAGGTGGCTTGGGACTGTGCCGGTTTCTGCCTTTCTGTGGCACGGAAGGGTTGGGTTCCCGTGTTTGCATCACCAAGACTTCACTGGGGACTCTGTGTGTAGGCAGAAGGGTCTCCTGCAGAGGGTCCTTGCAGGGTCGGAGCACTAGGAGGGCACCTCACTCTGCTGTTGCTGTCACTCCTGGCCTCTTTTCTTATTTTTGTGGGCAGATAAGCAACTGGGGGTTTCATTTGCAAGGACATTTGAACATCTGCGCCCTTGAGAAGGGCTTTCTCATTTGTCTTTTATTTACAAACAACATAAAACCCAGTCCCCAGTGTTGCCATTATTTGTGCATTTCAGTGTTTCCTGGATGTACTTTTGATGCATTTCTGGCGTTAACACGTCGTAGTGTTGATTGCCTGGGCAGCATCCCAAAAGCAGCAACGCCTGCACATGGGGAGGGCCCACATCTGGCGACCTGGCATTAATACCAGCCCTGGATTCGGGTCTCGGTAACAGCGCATCGCAGCGGGACGGTCACGAGATGGTCGAAACTTGGAAAGCCCGGCTGTTATTTTTGGTTTGCATGGGAACAAAAGGGAGCATTTATGCGATTTCCCAAGGAGCCGGGTTTCGGAGAACTCCCTTTTCCCCTTAAAACAAAGGGACCCGGCCTATCCCTGCGCTCTTTTACGGCCCGGGCTTCACCCCCGGCCTCGCAGCCCCACGCCACAACCTTCCAAAAGCCACGCTCCGCGGCGCCCTCCCCGACCCCCGTCGCAGCAGCGCCCACACGCCGGGGGCATCCC
>NW_008824791.1:5121833-5125172 GCF_000699105.1 Pygoscelis adeliae
AAATCAAGGCTTCATCTCCACCTGCCATACCCCGGTGACCACGCTCGCCGAGCCCCGGGCCGCGGCGCGGGGTCTGGCCGGAGCGGGCTGCCGGGGCGTGGGAGCGGTAGGAGGCATCGGAGGGGACGGGCACCTCCTCCGCGCCGGGCTCCGGCATCAACTCGGGAAAGGCGAGCGGCCGGGGGCTGCTCCGTGCTGGGGTCAGGGGACGTCTCGGAGGGGAATCGTAAGGCTCGGGAGTTACGGGTCGGCGTTGAGCTTGCACAATGAAGGCAGAGAAAATGCCTGGGGTAAGGTAGGCTGCAGAAACAAAGTCCTCTTCTTGGCTCTCGAAGAGTACGTTGAAATGTAGAGGGGAGGCAGTCCCTGCTGTCGTAAAACGCAGTTTGATTGCTTTGTGCTGTCTCTCCAAACTCCTCCTGTAGTCCCTTCTCTTTCTGCCTGCGTTTTGTACCCTGTGAACCGTTAAACGTGTGTTTTTGTCCCATCCCACAAGTGCCTGCCCAGGGGATGACTGTACACAGCTCTGAGAAGTCCTTTGGGACCCCGCTGCTGGGTGAGATGCTGTAGCAATGCAGGATCCCTTCCTACAAATTTGGGAAAAGCAGAATACGAGGCAATTAAAATGCCTCTGAAGTTTTTTGCAGCAGCCCATGTGCCTGGCTTAGTACTGATGAGTTGATAGGAGCGTTTGTGGAAAATACAGTACGGCACCCTCACTCTGCTTTCTGCTAGTGTATGTACAGAGCAGCCGTGGGGTTGTTTTGATTTGCCTTTTCATCGGTAAGATTTTCTGCTGGCATTAATGCTATTGAGGGAAGAAGCGGCAAGGCTGGCAATATTACTGTCTTGAGAATTGTCGCGTACCTGCTCTGCCAATTTGGAAACAACATCTTTAGCTGAATTGCTGTCGTGCTTCCACGTCTCTAATTTGCGTGTGTGTGTGTGGTTTTTCATGCTCTCCGTCTGTCTTTAGGAAAGAGAGATGACTCTCTGAAATGGTTTTGGAGAAGGTTCAAACTTCCCTTAACCAGTAGCTTTCTTCCTTGGGTTCCCTGAAAAAAGCCATCCTAAAGCTAAGTTTATCCAGGGTGACTTCGCTCCGCGAGTACAGGCAGTCTGTCGTAGCCCACAAGATGGGTGTAGGCGAACGGCAATCGCTTGCTGCCTTGGCTTCGCACACTCAATCTCTCCAGTTGAAGAACAATAACACCATTCTGGATTAAGTCTTCCTAATATGGAGCGAGCGAGCGGTCGGTTGCCTGCGCGCCGCTCCGAAGCGCGCCCGGCTGATGCGGCGGCGTAGCAGCAGAGGGCATCGTCTTGCCGAAGGCTTCCCGCGGCGGTACAGAAGTGGGACCCGCCAGGCCTGCGCTTTACACCCCGCGTCGGTGCTAACCCGGCGCCTGGCCGGCTTGCCAAGGCCGCCCCGGCTCTCTGCTTGAGGCCGCCCCAGCTCTCTGCTTGCAGGAACTGGCTTTCTGGGTTTGACCTAAAACTGGCTCTGACGTGCCTTCATCCTCCCCGGGGGATGAGCTGCGAGGTGCCTTCCATCACCTGGAGAATCGATTGCTTTTCAGTGGTCCCCAGATCCCGTGGACATATCTAGTTTGTAAAAACATTGTGCTGTCCTCCTTGCGTTAAAGGTGAGGCTGTTTTTAATGGTAGGAAGCTTACCATGTGTATGCTTGGAGTTATTTTTCTTTTGGTGTTTTTCACCGGGATTTTTTTAGACAGTTGATCTGCATTTGCCCAGCTGCTGGTTTTAAGAAAACTGGGCATGTGTGACCATGCCTCAAAGCCTCGAGTTGCACAAAAGTGCTTTAGGTTGCTGTTTGTAAAACTGAGACATCATCTGATTTAGTGGGGAAGAGGCTGGAGTAAAAAGCCTTATTTCGTAGCATAAATCTCTGGCTAGAAAAAGACTGTTGCTTTCCAAACAAGTAATGTTAGTGCTAGAATATATGGATAAGGTACTATGTGTTGAGTATGCGGAAAAAGAAATGCAACTCAAATTTTCCTTATCCTTTTGCAAACTCATTAGAATTGCTGAAAGAGGAATTGTGGTTATGGAAAGAGCCAGTGGATGATTTAAGTAATATATCAAGCATTAACTAGCTACGAGAATCCAAGTAACTGCAAAACCAGGGTTTGAAAACCCACATCTGGCACGTGGGTGTAACATTTGTAGATCTCTGCTGTTTTTTCCCCTCTTGCTGCAGTGTTTGTTACAGGGTTCTTTAAACAAGTGGCACTTCATCACAGCAAGTACAAAATGGGAAAATAGAGCAGCGTTGTAAATAATCCTCATGCAGCAATGAGACCATTAATACTTGTGCCAGCCAGTGCTAATCCTATGTGTAGTTGCAAGATTTACCTTCTTTTTTGCAGGGATGCAAAGTCTGATACTCCTCATATTTATAGTGTAAGGTACAGGAAACACAATAGGCTTCTGGGGAATGCTGAATTCATTCATGTCGGTGACTGGTTTATGAATAGTTCTGCTTCTGAGTCTCCTGCAGTCTCCAGAATACCACCTGTGAATGCAATTTACAGCTCTTTGTGTTCAAACATTGCATATGTATATATGTACATAGACTCATTACCCTCTTCCTCTCTCTATTCATGCATAGTAATTGGTGATTTATTTGCGATTCCTAGAGAGGAGAGGAGCCTGCGTAAGGTCTTGAAACTGCAGCTCACTTGTAAATGGCATGTTGGAGTGAAATAACGATGCAGAGGTGACTCTTGGAGGAAGAAGGGATGATCTTGAAGGCCCGTCTCCCGGAGGGGAAGGGGTGCTGGCTGGGGAGCAGCAGTGTGCAGTTGACTGCCACTCAAGTGCTCTGCTATCGCACCCTCCTGCTCTTCTGCACCCTCCTGCTCTTCTGCTGCCTGCCCGGGTGCAGGGGTTGGAGGGGGGCAGGGGCTGAAACACAAGCCTAGATGTGCTAGGGCTGAAGGCTGCTTGGCTGGAGGGGAACAGACGGAGAAAACAGCAGAGTGGGTGTTTGCACACATGGGGTTTGGGGTTGTTTTTGTTTACTGAAGCTAGCGGCCCAGGAGTGTTGCTGGCGCCTCATCTGCTCCTCGATGCATTGTTAGCAACGGTGGCTAAGATTGTGCTTTCTCCATCTGCGTCTGCCCAGAGTGCTCTGCCGCGAGCTTTGTTTTGCAAGCCGATTGTGCCGCCGTCACCCCTGCGTGTGCTGCCTCTAGATCACCGTGGTGTGCGGTGCCGGACCTGGACCAGTCCCGTGTGTGCTGGAGTGGGCTGTGGCTCTGCTTCTTTTGGGGAACGTGTTGGACGGGGGCTCTGCAGATGGCCCTGGCTGTTCC
>NW_008824791.1:5125186-5129288 GCF_000699105.1 Pygoscelis adeliae
CGGTTCAGCTGGCTCTCTGGGTTGCCCGAGTGTGGTGGGAGGCTGCCGCGGCTGTCAGTGCTGGGCTGGCCGGGTCCGCTCTTGCGCATCCCCAAATGTAATTCTTCACGGGGAGACTCCCTCCCTGCAGTCTTGGCCAGACTGCCTGACATCCTGAGGCTCCTGCAAATCCTGTTTATTTACACAGGAGGTTTTGGTTTATGCGAATTGTCGTCTTTTAGTTGACCTTCAGTCAAGTTAGCTGTCTTTATTAAAGCAATTTTTATTGTAAATCGAATGTGTACTTGGAACACTTTTACCAGACCCATTATATAAAGTGAAAGGCAGAATAAACAGCCCTGCAGACCCACGGGGCGGGAGAGAGAGGGTCATAGGGAGCTTGGGAAGGAGAGCATCGCTTCTGTGTTGGGAGGCTTACTGAATTTTTTTGGACCAGGAGACTGCCTTTTTTTTTTTTCTTTTTAATTTTATTTTAAAGTTCTTCCTTTTGGCGTACCTTGGCTTCTTTCTTACCCCTGCAAAATCAGTCATGGATTCAGCCATTGTCCCAAAGGTATACAGTCTAGTGTGAAGCCAGAGGTATTTTAGTTGCTTTGACTCAGATGAATCAGAGTGCTACAACGCGAGAGTGTTCCTCGCTGTCTGACAGTTAGCAATCTGCAGACCCTGCCCAGCAACTTACAGCACCGGGAAGATTGCCTGAAAGGAACGGGGAAGCTTTTCAAGCACAATTGGGTTTTCTTCTTGTTGCTAGGGATCTTCTGCTCGTGATTTGACTTGTCTGCTGGTATCAAGGGCGTTTAGGCCCTCCAGCCAGTGTCTGGAAAACTGCAGTATTGTGATTTGCCTCTGGCTTTTAAGTTGCTAAATACTCCTTAATGATAACCTGCTAAATTGGTTTCGACTCCATTTTTATATTGGCGTCGCTTTCCTAGTCATATAAAATCCTCTTAAGGAATAGTTCTCTGGTTAAATGTTAGGAGGCATTTAGCATCTGTTTCTTATCAGCTATGGAGAGGCTAAACCAGAGCCTTCCTCAACAAAGTGGGGTTTGATCAAATTGCAAGGCGAAGAAATTGGGTCTGTAGCTGCCTTCGGTGGATCTAGGATGTCTGTGTGCATATATGTCATTTCCAGCTCTAACCTGTTGCTCAACCTGTCTCTATCAGTGTACTAAGAACATGTTTCCAATGATGTATGTTAGGAAGCTTTTTGTTGTTAGGAGGTTTAATTAGCAAATGGCAATGAAACAAGAGGAAATCTTGCCTTTCTAGCTGCTGCTAAAGTCTCATTTCAATAAGTAATTGAATGTGAGCACAAAACCAAACTATCTCAGCTGAGTGATGGGAAGCTTTTCTTGAAAAGGGAGAGGCTTTGACGCTCAGGACTCATACTGTTGCTGCACAGTACTTGCACAAACACTAAAAAGCAGTGCTGCCCCTGAAAGGAGTTGTTCCAGGCTGGTTTCTGCCTGGCATGGGGAGGGTGCAGGCCAGGGTGCTCAGGTGAGGAGCTGGTTTGAGGAACTCGCTTGGATTGAAAAGTAACTCGGCAAAACCAGTAAATACACAGAGGGACTGGGGAGCTTGTCTGACTTCAAAGTAGATGGGTTTTTCACATGGTCCTGCAGATGTTTACGGGGGCCCAAGGCAAGAGGGGTGCTAGGGAGGCAAGTGGCTGGAGGGCACGCTGGATTCATTTGGCTGGGTTACCCCGGTTTGCTGTTCATGCACCAGGGCCTCGGTACCGTGGGGCTGGGGCGTGTGACCAGTTGCTCAGCCCTGCCGAATGGGTGAGGTGAGTCCAGTGTTTGACCACAGCCACTCTCTTAACTGTTACCGGCTCCTGACAGGCGCTGCCTGCTCTGCCCTGCATAGTGTTTAATCTGCAGTTTCTGGCTGAAGCCACTGCCTGTACTCTCCTATGGCTGCTTCTTTCTGATTTTACTCCACTGCTGGTGGTTCCTTGGTTTTTCCAGGTCCATTTCCCGCTCTTGTTGGGCGATGGTCCACAGGGAAGGAAGAGGTGGCCCACTGTTAAGTGGAGGAGTGCGGAAAAGATGAGCCAAGGGAAAGCACTAGGAGGAGAAGAAAGGTGAAGAACCCAACTGATAAGAAAGATAGATAAGAACAGACTCTGGAGGATGGATCTTACCAAATGCTGGGTCTTTCACCACACCCATAGCTTTTACGGCGTCAAAGACCTCCTGAGTACAAAAGAAACCGAGATAGTGAGGATCCATCCGTATTTGTCCTCTTGTTCCTGAACAGTGTACTTACCACCGCTCTTGGCTGACTTCTCCTTTCCTACCAAGCTATTGATTTCATTTGGGACTCGGAAAATTGTCCAGCACTTCTCCTGTCTCTTCTGATCTTGGCAGCTGTAAGACTTTGCCCGTCAGGAAGGGCTGAGGCTGCTGCTGAAGTGCAGGAATAAGGAGATTCCTGTGCAGTTTCTGGCAACAAAGTTGACCCCATCGGGATAGTAGAATCCATCCGAATCCAGAGTGTATGCCACAAAGCAACTGCATGGCCATTAGCACTGTCGAGCGTTACTCTATTGCCGGTTGTTTGGTTTGGTGTTCTGGGTTTTGTGTTTCTGGCCCCTTGCAGAACAGCTCATCAGAGGGATGACGTGGCTGGAGGTGGCTTTGATGTACAGCTGTTGTGATGCTGCTAAGTTTTGTTTTGTTTTAACTAGTAGCATGAGTCTGGAATCGGTGTTTTTTGCCCAGTGTTCTCTACTGTGCACACAAAAACGGATAGCTTCGCTTCCCAGCAAATGCATTCCCCTCTGGAGTTGTTCTGATTACAGGAGAATAGCAGGGAATGGGTGATGCATCTGGGTTTTGGGGGATTTTTCTTGTTTGCTTTCTTGGTGGTTGTCGTGTGCCGTGTCCCGTGTCGTGTCCCCCCCTCCTCCCCCCCGTGTCCTTGATCTCTCTGCCTGAGGCACACTGTCACTTTTATGGCTTTTGGGCTTTGTATAGAAGTTGATAAGCTTGTTAAAGGGAGCTGGGAGCTTGGGGTGAGGTAGATGCATTCTTCTATGGACTCTGTAGTGCTAAATGTCTGTCCTGCGTTTGAGAGGAGCTCGGCACTGACCCAGGCTGCTGTGTGAAGTGGATGGTTTCTGAGGCCTTTAGAGAAAGGGAGGCTTGAAGATGAGATACTGAGCCAGTAAAAAGCAAAAAGGTTTCTGTTTGCCTCTCAGGGAAAGAAGAGCTCTGATCTCTCATTAGAGCGTGGGTATCAAGATTTGACTGCTTAGATAAATTGAGATTTTGACTTCTTGGATGAATCTTTCTGTCTCCATTCAGCACCATCACCAGGGACACAGGAATCTGCCCAGGTTCCTCCAAATCTCTCTGAAAGTGGAGCTGGACCTTGAGTAAGAGCCACAGGAGAAGGCAGGTGCTTGTTGCCGAAAGTTGTCCAGAAGCTCTTTACTCTGGAAGACCGTACTGCTGGAATCTGGCACTTATTAACTCAAGTTACCCAGTACCTAGGATCTAGCCAAAGGGCTGTGGCTGGCTGCCAGGCTGAAATTACCAACCTGGGTGTCAGGCCTTGTTGGTTCCTTCTTGCTAGCTTGAAATAGGAGCTCCTAACGAGCATGTATGCCAGCCCTTCTTCTAGTCATGTTTCTTCTTACAGCTTTGTAAAATGTTCGAGGTAATTATAGTACTTACTAATATTTATCCCCTTCTAAGCAATTATCTGAATGCATTTATTTCCGGTGTGCTTTCAAAGTACTCTGCCCCCTTTCACCATATCATTTCATCTCCCTGGCTCAGTGCTTTCTGCTCCCTCCCTTCTCATACAATCCTTGGTCCTCAGCTTCCTCCACCTCCTGAATATGCTGTCAAACTTTGCTTTCCTCTCCTGGAGGTTCCCGTACCCCATCTTCCTACTCTGCTGTCTAATCCCATTACGGAGCAGGGGTGTTTGCTCTGTCTTGCAGGGGATGATGGTTTAATTGCCCTGTTGGGTGCTAAGGCACATCGCAATGAAGGGCATGGATACCAAGAGAAACTGGGCTGGCATCGTGCCATCTCCCAGCTTTCTGCTGACTGCTTGGGGCCTGCAGACAATATCTTAAG
>NW_008824791.1:5129306-5137859 GCF_000699105.1 Pygoscelis adeliae
ACCTTTATGCCTGCAGTGTTACCCGGCGCCTACAGCAGGAGTCACAGCATGCAAATTCCAGTGCCTTCTTCTGACTTGTGATGTAATTGTAGGCAAGTCGCTCTATCTCTGCTCTCAGCTCCTTGAAGTAGGGAGAGTGCCTTAAAAGGTGTCATGGGATTTTTTTGGAGGAAAAGTGCAGTGTTAGGGCTGAGGTTTTGCTTGCTGTCGTTAAGCGAGCAGGCTGCTTTGCTCTTATACATGTTGAGAGTGTAGTGTGGAAGAGATTGTTATGCCCTGATTGATTTCACTCTTGGTGTTAGGAAAAGAAGAAAATTGATTTTTACTTTAAGCTCTATGGTGTTACTTACCTGCACAAGCTCTCTCGCCTATCCTACGTGAATGGAACCAGCCTCTCCTTGCCACCCCATTATGCTCGTGGGGCATAGCCCACGTGACTGTAACTTGGAGCTGCTGTGATTCATTCCAGCCATCAGTGTTACAGCAGCACAGTTAATCTATGGGTCACTGGCATGTAAGGAGCCGTTACATCTAATCAGTCCCATGCCATGAGCTAGTCGGCAGTTAAATCTAATCCAGAGTGTGTAGCTGCCAAATGCTTTAAGTCACCAAGCTCTTGCTCCTTTCTGCTGTAAATAAGGCAGACTTGAACAAGATCAGCTTCAGGTGCCCTGCCTGTGAGCAGGGATCAGAGTTCAGCCTCAGATGCCTGTACTGCAGAGGGGCAGAGGTTGTCCCGAGTCTGAAGGGCTGCAAGGTGGGTGTAAATCTACCTGCTTGTCTTCATATGTAGATCTCAAAACACCTTACTTTTTCTCATTGCACATCGCTCTTTCTCCCGCCTCCTTCCCCTTGCCTAGCTGTAAGGAGAGGTGTGTTCAGAGGTGGCCTCTCATGTACTGCCGTCGTCATTAGAGTATAGAGGGACCCCGTCTGCATTCTTACATGTGTTTAAGTCTTGCCTGAGATGCCTAGTTTTGTTTTGTTCTTTACTTGTTTCTGCTGCTCTTACACCCCATCCACTCCTCTTGAATTTTCCGCTTCTGCCTGCAGGGTCCCTCTGCAGCCGCAGGTTAACCTCTTTCACCTTCATAGTGAGAGCTCTCCCATGATGTGCTTGGAAGTACACCTCCTTCCGCTGCTGAAGGTGGGAGAGGCGAGGCTAAAAACCTGCTTCCACTGCAGCTTCCTCTGCCCTTGTGGGGCAAGTCATGGGAGATCATCCCATTTATCTTTTAAATGGAATAACTTTGCAAAAGTAAAGGGTGAAGACTGCCAGTTGCTATGCACACGGGTCTGCCGTCGGTTTGCTTTGGCTTGGGTGCTCCCAGGGAGCTTGGCAGGGGACCCTCGCTGCCCTGTGACCACCGTGCGAAGGAAGGGCAGCACTTACTGCAGTGGTTATTCAGATTTCTGCCTGGCCCTGGTGCTCGGGCTGACTTTTTTTCAGCCTTTGCAGGGGAGAAGGTGGCAGCGAATGTGTGGTGGGAAGGAGGTTGGTTTCCTCCTGACAGAGGGGGGGAAGCCATCTGAGACCGCCCTGAGCTGCGTGGGGTGGTGTAGGGTGGGCAAGGAGTCGGTCTTGGAGAGGTCTGTTGCCTCTTCTCGGAGGCCTGCCCATGCTGGGCTGGTGCCACCCTACTTCTGGCTCTCATCTGGATCGCAAAGCTGTGTAGTTCAGTCTGTCCCTGTCTTTTGGCTGCCTGGTTTTGGTGGAGGACGTAGGGATGAGAGGGGTGAGTGTGAGGGAAGATTTACTGTGTGTCAAATACCTAATAGCTGCTCTAGCAGATCCACTGAGATGCGTTACTAAAAGCATCCTAATGATCTCGATGTAATGGGTTTGAGCCTTGGAAACCCGCTTGCTGGGAAGGGCAGCCCAGGGCTTTGTGCTCGGCTCCTGGAGGAGGAGGGCTGGCTTCCCAGCAGGGTTCAGGGCAGGCAGCAGGAGCTTGCTCTTTTGGGTGCCGGCAGGTACCCATCCCTCCGTGAGAAGGAGCCGGAGGGGAGCCATACGCAGGGCTTTGGCATGGCAGAGGAATGACTTGGGAGGCTTGGCCAAGCACCAACTACCGCTGTTACCTCAGAAATGTAGATTACCAGTGATTGCAGCTGTGTGGAGGCCAACTAAGTCCCTAGAGAGGTGTAATCTGAGGAAAGGGTAATTTTCTTTACGGAGACATCTGGGTGTTGGTGGAAGAGAGGGCGATGCGCAGAGGAGCGTGGCCATAGCTGAGGCCAGCAGCCTCTAAGCCTGGCTGCTGGCAGCACATGTGGGAGGGAGAGGTGCTGGGGGATGTGGCTCCCACCCCAGCTGCAGGAGCAGTACCCGGCTCTGCTGCTCCCATTTCTTCTAACCACTGCTGTTCTGAGGTGGCAACATCTAGCCTCCTCCTCCAGGCACTAGTGGTGGGCTGTTTCTCTCCTGCAAAAATGATGGAAGCAAGGGTTGCATGAGAAGGGAAGGTTCATCAGTCCTGGAAGATGCCAGTGGAGCCATGAGGACCCCCGAGATAGGTGGGGGTGATGAGGAAGGGATAGAAATGAGGGTGGGAGACGGCAGGAATCTAGTTTTCCAGTCGATGGACAGATGTAAAAAAAATGCGTGTATGTGATCCTAAAAGTGCTGCGGTAGAGGTTCTCTGTAGTTACTGGGGTGATCAGCATCAGTTTCTAAATCGTTCTCTGTACATGGATGCGAGTCTTGAGTGTGGGTAGGGTGAAGCGAGGCTTCTGGGGAAGTATGCTAGCGGGAGGCCAAAAATAAATTATCAAAAGAAAGAATTGAGGAATTAACAAAGCTAAACGGATGTATGTAGCTCTAAGAAAAGGTGTTGTGTTTGAAAGCATATTTTTGAAAATCCATTTGCTTAGTCATCTTACAGATAATTTTGCTATTTTTACCTTCTTTGCTCTGATGACACTTTGCTGTCTATATAATGGGTTTAGCAGCCACATTCTTTTCTAGTGTACAGGGAAAATATCTCTGCTAATTTTGAGTTGGCTTTGTAGAATTGCTATACCTCTTGGCTGTGAAATAAGTGAAATACTGTTCTTAAAACTATTTTAAAGGAGCATAGCTGGCATTATTTCCCTTCTAACCCTTTTTTTTAACCCATCTCCCATGTCTGTAATCAAATTTGAATAGAGAATATATTCCCTTGCTGTTTCAAGTGTAATAAGGACTGTGCCCTCAACTCCCCCAAACAGAAAAGTAGCGATGTTTGGGTTCAGCGCAGTAATCTACTGGGGAATGAATGCAAGATCAAGGGCATTTGCAGATTTTTATTTCTTTGTGTTTGCAGGGGCTGTGGCATTGCTAGCAGGTTGCTCACAAATGGTGGCTTAGATTACCTCTCTTGCAGGCAGCAAGATTTGCATCTTGCCATTCCTATTTGATCTGCAAGTGGTGATGAGAGCTGTATACTTGAATTTGGATTTTCTGAGTAGCACTCTGCAGTCATTAGGGCAGTGCTTAGACCCCAGAGGCTTTTTCCGTGTTTTCATCCTGTTTCAGTAACTGTGTCTCTTGTTATCTTGTTCCTGAATATTTTCTCTTGTAAAAGGAGACTGTTGCAGCTGTTAAACCTCAAATGTCTTGAATCTCCCTTAGGGGAAGAGGAGGAAGAGTTCCTGAGGTTTCTGCGTAAGTAGACTATAGAAACACCTATGTGTCTTTCCCAAATATACAGCCAGGAGCTATTATTGGTGCTGTCCTAGCCAGCTGATGGATTCTGGCTGGTTCAGCCTGTGATTCCTCCCTCTCGCTCGCTCGCTATGTTGAAGGGGCTTAGTAAGAGGGCTGAAGCTTCTTTTCTTTCTTTGGCATGTAATGGTACTGGAATGCCTCTGGTTGCTTTTGTCAGAGCAGTGTAGGTAGGAGGTGTCAAAGTAAATTACGGATGTTTGTTTGGTCTCCTGGCTGGTTATAACCATGCGGGTTTTAGTGAAATGTGCATTGAATAAACATGGGGTAAATCTCCGAGGATGAGCACCGCCTGGAAGCCAGTGTTGGGAGCCGTGCTTATCTTCATGGCAGAATTTTAAAAAAACGTTTGTATGAAAGAGTTTTGCACCCTGTGTTTGGTTCCCATCGGTTCAGTGATTTGTAATGTTCCTCCTTATGTTCCCTTTAAAGCCAGCCAGCCAACCTTAGGAGAGGATTATCCGAGTAAAATTCTCCAAAGCCTATGTTGCCGTCAGAGTTCCTTCTATCCCCCTCTTTCACGGTGCTGGTGGCTAACCTGGGCCCAGGCATGACATCGCCGTGCTAACATGCTGGGGTCAACCGGAGCCCCTCGGTCCCGCCTCGGGAGACGGGTTGGGCCCCATTCATGCCGCTTCGCTGGGCGGCAGTGGGCGAGCGGGCCTGGCCCCGGCAGGGAGTCAGTGAGGCCGGAGCCCGCCAGAAAGGGCGGGAGCTGTGTTGGAGCCGCCAGGGCCCCTCGTCGGCAGCTCTGTCCCAGGTGGAGACAACCTGGTGTCTTCCCCCTCGTGGCCTGGCCTGAGATGGAAATCTGAGGCAATGTGTGTCACAGTCCCCTCAGGTTGTCCTCCCTCCTCACGGGGAGACCCAGGGGATGCCACGGTGGCAGGAAGCCCCAGCAGGAGCAAGTGCCAGGTTCCCCAGGACCTGGTGGGGAGCAGGCGGCTGCGGTGGGCCTGGGGGCACCTCCCCAGCCCGGGGCGGCCATGGCTTTGGGTGCCGGGGGTGGCTTTTGCGTGCTTTGGGACGTTTACCAGGAGCAGCCACGCGCCAGTGGTGCCCCGGCCTTGCCTTGCGAGCTTGTGCAGGGCATTTAATTTTGCCTCCATGTCTGGAGGTGGCATTTCATAGCTGCCATGCGCAGGTACTCATGAAGCTGTGCTAGTGGGTGCTTAAATGCAACCGGTGTCAACCCTCACCACTTGCAGTTCGCTGCAGTAAACTGAGGAGGGAGGATGGCATCAGCAGCTCCTTTGGGCTTGCTATTCCCAGCTTCCTGGCCCTCCCTCCCTTCTCCCTGTCTTTGCGCTGGTCTCCTCCAGCTCTGTCAGTCCCCGACAGGTCTGGAGCGTGTGGCGTTTCGGTGCGGTTGCTGTATCTGTTCAACTTGCATCAGTCAGTCACTGTTAAGGCATATAATCAGTGTAAAATCTCTGGGGCGCAGCTATTTACAGAAAAAAACCCCACCCTTCCAGACTTGCATCAAACAAGAGTTTTATTCTCATTAATTGAATTCCTCTAGAGTCTGATAACGGGCTTCGTGAAATCGGATAAATAAAAAACCTTCCTCTCTGATAGCTATGTAAGCCTTTCCTTAACTCCCTGATCAGAGGGGACTAGGCTCTGCTAAGTAAGAAGCTGAAGATCAAAACTTCTGCGTATGTCTGCTCATTGGGGAGTGTAGGCAGGAGGACGCTCAGTGAGGTGTATTGGCAGAGGAAGGGTTTACCTCACCCTCCTTTTCTCAGTTGATTGGGAAAGATTTTTTTGTGTAGTGACAAATGGTGTTTAGCCACCCTCAGACATGTAGCCAGTGTCTAGAAACTGGGACTGTGCTTTCTTCCAGTCCTTCAGATAAACCTGCAGCCCTACGAAGGGGCAAGTCTGCTCTTGCTGAAGTCGGGGTGTATCGCCTCTGGAGCATCTCTCGGGTCACGCTGCCCCGTCTCGTCACGTGGGTGCCAAGATGCATTGCTCTGGGAGGCAGGAGGGCGTTTGGACTTGTGCCCGAGATGTGGTGTTGCTGAGCTGATGCTGTAATCCTGAAAAAATCCAACTTGCAGCTTTTTCCAGACTCCATACATCAAGTGAGACTTGCGGTCATTAAGGTCATGTCCCTTTCTCCATCGCAACTCGTGTGTGTAGTTCTTGTCTTGGTGCCAAAGGCTGGGGCCCCTCTTGTTCAGCAAGTGCTGTTGGTTACTCCAGGGTCCTTCCTCCCTGTGACTAGATCACCCATGCCATAACGAGGCACCTGGCTTGCCAGCCAGGCTTTTGCTTGTCTTGGTTTTCAGGCAACGCCACTCTCCCCCTTCAGGGTCTTTCTGCTTTCCCCCTCCCCTGCCACCCCTGGTGCCACCTTTCTTCTTGCACCCTGGACTTGGATTTCTCCCCACCCCTCTTCTTTTGTCAGTATTTGTGTCCCATAGCTGTTTACACCACCGACGCAGTGGCATCTGCCCCCACCCCCCGGGACACTTTTTCCGCCCTCTCTCCCGGCCCCACCATCTGCTGCCTCTTGCTCCTGCTGTCGTGCAGTGGCGCGCCGCTGGCATGAGTCCCCCGACCGCGCTGACCTCCCTGTCTCGGAGAGTGCTCGGCTCCTTCCCTCTGCCTTGTTCCTCATACGCGCTTTTACTTCTCCTGCTTCTCTGAATGCCGCTAATGATATTTTCCCCCCTCAGCCTGGATAGCCCCTTCTCCACCTTCAGATTTGCTCCTCAAATCTTAGCGACTTTACAAAGAGGACTGGCATACAAATAAGGGTCTGCCTTTACCTGGGGGTTTGCCCTGTGTTCCCCTCCTTCTCCATGCTTCTCACAAAGGTAGATTTTCTAACCCTTTTTCTTGCCTTAAGGGTCCCTGCTCATTTTCCCTTGTCTCTGTCATTTGCTTTGCTACTCGTAGCCTCTCTCTCTCGATGCAAAGCTGCTTTATCCCCTCTTCCTTCAGCAGCTGTTCAGTCCTCTGCAAGCCCCGTGGGATGCTCTGTCTGGAGCTCTTGCCTCCCAGCTCTCTGGCAGTTTAGTCTGTCTCCGTGATTTACTTTGCAAGGGTTTTCTTAATAGCCCCCACTGCTCTACATCTCAGTCGTGCTCCAGCATTACCTTCCTTGACTTAGGAATTGCCCTTGTGATAACCAGTTTTGGTCTTTTTCTGGAATGGTTTCCTCTGAGTCCTGTTGTCTTTGCCTTCTCCTGCCTCTCTAACGGAGCTTTTCTTACCTGCTCATGAGTATACCCTGTCCAGCTTCAGCATCTGGTTTTTTTGTGGTTATGAGGGGCTCTTTCTGTGACCCTGTCCACCACTTCCTATAGTTCCTGCCTCTTGATAATTTTATCCACTAATAAAAATTGGACTGGCCTCTCTCTGCTGGTGTTATGAATTCATATTTCTGTTCAAATTAAAATCTTGACCTCTGTCTCTGGCGCTTACTTAACGTGCATGCGCATGTTCACCTGAGTCTTTCTGTTTAAGTGTAAGCTGCAGCACTTCCTATCCATCTCTGCCTCTGAAATTTGTTCAGGTTTTGTTTGTTGTCTGCTCATTCCCCTCAATTCTCAAATTAGTTCCTCCTCCTCTGCCCTGCCAAATGCAAGATGTTTGTCTTCCCTTTAAAAGCCCTTCTTAGCCTTGTTCTACCTTGTCTTTTCTAGCGCTTCTTCCCTCTGGGTGGTTTTTGATTCCTAGCCTCTGCCTCTCGTTGGTTTTCCTCAGGCTGGGTTCTCAGAGAGAGAAGGCTTATCTGATTGTGCTGCCTCGCATACTGCCCCTTCCCGGATAACCTGGCAGCCCTTTGGCCAATTTCACGCAAATTTGATGGGAGTAGAGAGCTTGGAGATAAACGAGTTCCTGCAAGTCTTGTGAAGAGTAGGTAGCCAGTCAGTAGGACTGAAGGAGACCGTTTTCTTCAGGGGCTCTAGCAGTGCCTCCAAATGACTGTGTCAGCCATAGGAAAAGCTCCAGCTGAAGCTTGCAGTCAAATCTTTAGTCTCGGAGACAACCTCCCTCCTGAAGGCATAGGAAGCTAGGCTTCATTAAGTCTCCTGCTCTTGAGGCTGTTTGCTAAAAATGGTGGCTTGGAGCCCTTTTATTTTCTTCTGTGTGATTGGGAGTAACCTGCAGCAAGCACCTGCGGCACTGCCTCACCTGGTGCTTTGCCACAAGGCCTGTTAGAGACCCGCCATCAGGGTCTCCCAGTGGAGAGAAACCATGGCACTCCTTCCCACGCTGCCTCGTTCTTTCCTGCTCCCCAGCCTCTCTTGACCCATCTGCTGCCTGTCTGAAGGTGCTGTTTCACGGTATGGCTGAGCTGGTGGAATATTCCAGCTGTTAATGAAAAGGCTTCTTTGCCCCCATCCCCAAACCCCAAAGAAAAAAACGTTCTTGCTGTCTTAGTGGAAACAAATAGCTCTTCCCTTGGATCATTGTTCTTTCAGCTCACTATGGGGGTCAAGCATGGGGAGAGGAGTGCGTATGTTGCTAGGAATAAAGTGAGCGGGAAAGCAAGACTGCTTTTTTTCCATGGCAGCTGGTACCTAGATCAGCTTAACTGCATTGTGAAACCACATTTCTAAACTGAATTTCCTGGGATAAGGGTGTTTCTGCAGCTGTTTTCTCTGTAGGGGGGGTGGCACAGTGAGGCTGCTCTGAGTAGGTGCTTGGTGCTGAGCTGAGGTAAATAAGAGCCTATAGCAGCAGCAAATAGAATCCTGTTGGAGTGTCCTTCACAGAATGTTTGAGATTGGAAGGGACCTCTGGAGGTCATCTGGTACAAGCCCCCTGCTCAAGCAGGGCCACCTACAAAAAAAAAAAAAAAAAAAAAAAAAAAAAAAAAAAAAAAAAAA